>NW_022589714.1:23548241-23575300 GCF_004348235.1 Phoca vitulina
TCAAATGTCTCTTTCTTATATGTCCATTCTACAAACCAGCAAATGTAGAGGAGGGAGTTTTCCTTTTGGTGAAAACCACTAAGCACCAAAGGAGATGTCCCCCTTTAGCTGAAACATGAGACCTCCTACTACAGCTCCCCAAGTTACTTTACTGCAGAAGGAGCCCCTCCAGACCCTTTCCCCTGTGGTCAAGAAGTATGTGCATAGAAGACAAAAGCTTCTGTCACAATATCTAATAGTCACCTTTGTTCTAATTTACTTGCAGTGTATAAAACAATCCCATTTAGAACTGACCCACTAATGAACACAGCTAATTCTCCTGCAAGTCAAACTATATCCACTGAAACCTAGCACACAGATTTTATTTATTTATTTTTATTTTATTTTTTTAAAGATTTTATTTATTTATTTGATGGAGAGAGAGATAGTGAGAGCAGGAACACAAGCAGGGGGAGTGGGAGAGGGAGAAGCAGGCTTCCCGCTGAGCAGGGAGCCCGATGTGGGACTCAATCCCAGGACCCTGAGATCATGACCTGAGCTGAAGGCAGACACTTAACGACTGAGCCACCCAGGCGCCCTAGCACACAGATTTTAATCTGAAGTAAAATCCTGACATTTGGTTTCCTGTACATCTCCCAGCATCTTTCACAAAGGAATGCCCTATGCTTTTTGTGTTTTGCTGGTTGGCAGTATTCAAGATTATTCATTATTTGCATTTTATTCCCACTTATCACTCAAATGAATAGTAATATCAACACTAGATACAAAATATAGTACTATATACAAAATATAGTAGAGTGAATATAATTAATAATACAAATCTTTTTCATGCATGTTACAATTCTTTGGTTTCAAAACACTTTCATCTCCATTGTTGAATCATGGGAATTTGACCTTGGGAAAATTAATAGCATAGACCAGAGATTGGCAAGGTATTACCTGCAGGTCAAACCTGGCCCGCGACTTGTTTTTGTAAAGAGTTTTACTGGAACACAGCTATACCAATTGGTTGCATACTGTCTATGGCTGATTTCATGCTATGACAGCAAAGTTGAGCGGTTGTGATGGGGGCCATATGGTCTACAAAGGTAGAATGCTTACTAATTTCTTCCTTCCAGAAGTTTGCCTATTCCTGGAGTAGCAATATGTGTAAGGTGTTTATAATTATCAGGTTAGTATATTTTACCTTTTTGACCAAGGTGTAAATACCAGCCTTATATGGACTCAGAAAAGTTTGTATTTCAGACCTGCTTAACTCTATTATGCTACCCCAAGTCACAACATCCCTGTTTTCTGTACCATTCTGATAGAGCCCTAAGATAAAACTACAGACTGTGGTAAATACCCATAATCTCTTTGTGAAGCTCTCAACACATCTATGTCCAGGGCCGCTTTCAGGGGTGTGTAAACTGTCACAAAGGCCCTACACTGAGAAGGACTCCACGCTTGGTAGAGCCATGGTAGGTAGGATGTCAGTGAGGCTCAAAGGAAGTATAAAGTAAGGGTATTATGGAAGTCCTCTGGTTCCAAGGTGGTATTAGAATAGGCATGTAGCAAGAAGTGGAATAAAAGCAGTTGAGTTTGTGTCAGTGTTCAGTTATTTTTTGCTAAGAACAAAATGCATGTACTAGCTCTGAAGCATGATTTATATAATTTTGATGATGCCCTAAAGAGTTAAATTCTCTTATATTTCATTTAAAACAGGCATTGCACAGTATAAAGATGAATGGTAAAATATATGCTAATAATTGAAAATCTTAAATTTTCTTTTAAAAAAATTTTTTATTTAAATTCAATTAGCCAATATATAGTACATCATTAGTTTCTGATGTAGTGTTCAATGATTCATCTAGAATGACATTAAATAGCAAGTAAAATATATCATGAAAAGATGAAAAGGAGACCACGAAAGAAAGAAAAACCTTTTATTTTAAGACCTTTAATGGAACATTTTTCGTGCTTTTTTTTTTTCTTTTGAACAAAGGACCCCGCATTTTCATTTTGCAGTGGGTTCAACAAACTCTGTCCCTGGCACCATCTTGCTGCTGCTGTTCTGGAATTCTCTTCCCACCTCTGCCAGGCCAGTTGAACACACAGTTTCATGCTGTCCACTTAACTGTTAGAATCCCTTTAGAGTTCGTTCTTGAACTCCCCCTTCCTTTCCTTCCACACTCTTCACTCTTCTTTTTTTCAATTCTCATTTCTTTATTCCACAATTTGTCATTGGAGATGTAGCACCTACATTCACGGCTTCAAACATATGCAGAGATATAAACTTGCTTCTATTTTCAGACTAACATTTTTTCTGCCTATCAGTTCCTCAAAAACTTAAGATAAAATCTTCCTCTCTCCAATACCACAACCTCCATCTCTTTCCTTACCCATACTTTCTTCTCCACTGAATCATTTCTCAGACATGAAATGTATAACCAGCTAGATTTTTGAGCTTCAGCGTAAACTTTATTTTATCAAAAATACTACGAATTTCATCTACAAAGTTCTCTCACCCAGCCTCCTAGCTCACTATTACTACTCCAGCTTAAATTCTTATCATCTCTTTTAGACTAATGCTCTACTCTCCAAAATGAGTGACCTATTTCTAGTCTCTATTCTCTCTGGTCCCTCTTCCACATTACTTTCAGAATTGGTTTTTTTAATGTGATTTTCATTACTCTGCTTAGAAAGTTACAATGAATCTTCATTTCCTATAAGGAGAGGTTTAAAATCCTAAGCATTCCAACTATAGTATTCAATCTCAATTGTATCAACTGAAGTCATTCTCTACCACCTATCCCTACCCTATTTTATGACTAACCACACTCTTCAATACTGTTACACAGTTGTCCAACTCTGCACTTTGGCATCCATAGTCCTTCTTCCTAAGTGGCCTCTATTGCCCACTTTGTCAAATTCCTTTCCTGAGGCTCAAATCAAATGTCACCTCCTATTGGAAGACTTTTATAAAAACACTTAAAAATTTATTTTTTCCCTTTATTTTTGCTCTGATAGATCATTATACATAACTCAATGTCACTATGATTTTGGTCATTTATGTATTTATGTTCTTTCAGTACAAGAACCAGTATTAATAGATATAATGACTTATCCAAAGCTTTGCCATAATTGTGGAAATCCCAGGAAAGACTGTCTTAAAATTGGTCACAAAGACTTTCATCGGTTTATAAGTGAGGGAGGCTTAGCTGTGAAGACTGCTATGACAGAAGCAGCATAAACTATGGATTTGTGGAAGCTGAAGGTGGGAGAAAATACCCTAGGACTGAACAAATAAACATGGCTGAAATGTCTGATCCCTCAGGAAGAAGCTGGATCACTCAATACATGGAATCTCAAGGAGTTACCAATTTAATCATGGTTCAGGATGGCTTTGTGTATGCAAGTGACTTGATACTAGGAGAGTCTAGGCAGCTAGTGAGACATGTAAAAATGGGGAAGTCATGGTTTATTTCTGGGTTATCAGCCAGCACAGACCTTGATTCCAGATCTCCAGGAAGCAGGATTCATTTTGGGAACAACTTACAGTTCTTGAGGAAGGATCTGGCACCACTGACATTCAAGGCAGAATATCACTTCTGCAATGAGAGGATGAGTGAGGATGAGCATTTGATGCTCTAAGCAGAGGATGTAGGCAGCCTGAATAATCCAGTCCTGTAATCCAGCCAGTGTTATAATAAGGCTTAAAGAGGACAGTCACAGGAAGGAAATGATTTGGGCAAGAAACAACACAGGTATTCAGTGGGCATTTCTGGATATTAGGGAAATGAAGGCAAAGACAAAATTCTTTGTTTCAAGGATAATTATAATAGTAGTAGCTGCCATTTATTCAATACCACTTACTAACTAACAATGCCCTGAGGTTGAAGATCTAGTCCCTGCACACCTTTGCAGGAGGAGACCATCTTGGCTCAGATCTGTCAGCTAATAAATGCTTGAGTTGGGATTGAAGTTTGGGTTTGCAAGATCTGGATATGATGAATTTTAGGGACAACTTATTGTTCATTGAAAGGAATGAGGTTCTGCTTATTCTTCATGCCTTTTTGTCTTCACTGGCTCCATGTTCCATGTTCCGACAGATCTCAGCTGAGCCTTCTGGTGAATGGCGTCCCTTACTCTAGGGAGGCCAGGGAAGAATTGGGGAAAGCAAGGGAGTGAGATTTTAAAACTAGGGCCTATGGTCCTTTGCCCATTGGTCGGGTCAATGTATCAAATTCTGCCAATGAGAGAATTACTTCCCTCTCCACAGACATAGTTTTTCTCAGTTCTATTTACTATTGTCACTCACTTATACAGAGGAGCTTAAAAAAAGATATTTCTGTTGCCTCCCAAGTCTATTTATACTTGAAACATGTGGTGCAGTATGACAAGCTGTCACTTTATGAACATCAATCAACAATATTTTGAGATGCTATTTTATGTCAATAATTAAGATATTATTCAAACCCCTTGACAGTGTTATTATCTAAGTTAACAGTGATTAGCATAACATATGTCCTTCCTTAATAACCATATTTCACTCAGCAACACATTTCATTGAGGATGCACCCCATCCTGGACTCTATTTATGGTGTAGGTAATGCACTACTAAAAATAATAGATGTTTCCTGCCCTCCTAGAGCTTAAATTCTAGTGATGACAGAAAGTAAACTTTAAGCATCATAAACCTGTATTTGTGTATGATGTGTTGTATATAATAGAGTGTACATAGTATAGTTCTAATCTAGAGAGAGAATATGTATGTATGTATAGACTATATGCTTAAAAGAAAAAGTAGAGCAGATTTGAGGAGGAGGGTATCACAGGTTCTGAGTTGGTGGGTGGGAGACAACAGTATGGTCACATACGATCATGCTGAGGAAGCCAACTTGAAGAAGATGAGAGCTGCGTAGGTAGAAGGAGGAAGAATATCCCACAAAGAGCAAATGGCCAATGCTGTGTTAAGGTAGGTGTGTATTTGACATTTTCTAAGAACATCAGGGAGATCAGTATGGTGGAGCAGGCAAGCAAGAGGAAGACTGGTAGGGGATGAAATCAGATAGAGGACAGGACAGAAAGAACAAAATCAGATTCCAAGAATTTGGGGCCATTTTAAGGACTTGTCTTATATTCTGAGTGAAACAGAAATTTATTCCAGAGGTTTGCACAGAGAAGTGACATGATCTCAGTGATCGCTCTGGCTGCACTGTGAAGAATTGATTAGTGGGTGGGGATAAGGCAGGCATACAGACAGGAAGACCAGTGAGAAAGCTAATGCCCTAGTCCAGGTGAGAAATAACCATGGCTCAGTTCAAGTGTCAGCAGTGAAGTCTTGGGAAATGCTCAGATTCTGGCTATATTTTGAAGGTCAGGCCAACAGGATTTGCTAAAACATTGGATTAATTTTATTTATTTTTGTAGTCAGTTTTATTAAGCAGAGAAAAGTATCTTAAGCACCCTCTGAAAACAAATAAGGGAAAATTATGCAAACCAATTTTTTCCAGACGTGCTACAAATACGTTTATCTGAAATTTTATCAGCTATATAGCTGTGTCTAACAGCAGCTCTATTACAGTGCAAAAGTCTGAGAAGTTTATAATGACTTTCCTGATTATGGCCCTGAGGCACAGAAAGACCATAGGACTTCTGCATCTGCCATGAACTAACAAATTATGTTCAGCATGAAATATATGTTTAGTGTTATTCTTGAAAATTTATTTGTGACTTCATGTTGAATGAAGGAACTCTCTCCTAACCATAATATTTAATAATTCAAGTTATCCGTACCAGACCATGTGATGGTATCACACATGTATGTGTTTGTGTGTATGTGTTTGTATGTTTGTAGACCTGGATATGTACTTGTGTGTTTGTATATAACAGGAAGTCAGTTAGAAGGGAAAGAGCTAATGATACAATATGAACTATTGAGAGAGCAGATGGTAGAATTAGAAAATACTGAAAGAGAAGAAGAGAGATACCACAGACAAAGGATTTGATAACATTGACTCTGAAATTTCATAATTGTGACAAAAATGCTGGGAATATGAATATATTTTGATGAACAGTGTATTAGTTTTATAGGTCTGCAATAACACTGGAGCACAAACTGGGTGCTTAAAACAACAGAAATGTATCCTGTCACAGTTCTGAAATCTAGACGTCTAAACAAGATGTTGGCAGGGTCATGCTCTCTCTGAAACCTACAGAGGTAAATTCTTCCTCGCTTCTTCCTAGCTTCTAGAGGTGGCTGTCAATTCTTAGTGTTCCTTGGCTTGCAATTACATCATTCCAATTTCTGCCTTTGTTGTCACATGGCGTTCCCCCATTGGTCTCACCATTTTCCATAAGGACACCCTACCACACTAAAGCCAAAAGTTAGTTCAGTATTTATACATTTTCTAGACTCTTTACCTAGATCTTTAAAAATCTTGAGTTATACAATTTCATTGGTAATTTGGAAGAAGATTAGAAGATGGACAAAACCTAGAATTCCGATTCTGTGACTTACTAGCTCTTAGACTTTAGAAAAGTTATCCTCTTTAGCCTCCGTTGTGTATCTGTAAAATAGGACTACCACTAATTTTGTGGAGTAATTTTTGAGGGTTGTATAAATAAGTATATATAAATTCCTGTCACAGTGCCACCTAAGTGTTAGTTTCTCCCTAAACATTTGTTTGTTTGTTTGCTTAATCCAATTTCACATACTCTCTTTAGTTTCCACATTACTTCCCCAAACAAATTTAATACCTGCCTGGTCTTTAAACTTTTAATACTTGAAATCTAAACTTGGTACTTGTCCTGAATTTTATTGTTATATACTCTACTTTTGACTTGTTCACTTACTGTTGACAAATTTATCCTACTCTGACATTTGATTTCTGGACGTAGCCGTACTCTTGTGTCTCTCTTGGTTCTAAATCCCAAGCTTTAGTTTGGCCAGGGCCCTTTAACCCTTCCCTAGGTCTTTTTAATTCCTATGTATACTTTTTATATATATCAGTTACAGAAGATTCAATAGCTAATGCTCTGAGACAGTCTTTACCAGCTTCCCTAGAGTCCCTAAATTTCATATGACAATCTCTCTTCCTTCCTGAGATCCTGACTCTTTGTCCTACATTCACAACTTGATAGAACACAACGTCTAACCACTATACTCCCTCAGCTTTGAATTATATCATTGAAGTATATAAACCACATTAATTCCCATATTCCTGTGGTATCTCTCTGCCCTTTCCCTTCCCTTTCCTCTGAATTTTCCATGATATTTTGCTTCCTAAGGGCAATTTAAGATTGAAAAACAAGATATGATTCAATCCATATTTGCAGATGGGTAAGATTCTATATATAATTTGGGAACTTCGGATGGTAAGGTACAACTATCTTGATTTAAGATTATAATGTGCTATAATTTTCTGTTTGATTTTCAGTCTATGTTTTTATTTTGAGTCAAGTTGCTCTAAGTAGCTTACTATTTTGCTTAGACTTCGGATATGTTTTTATTTCCTCTCGTGTTTTTTTCATCTCTTCTTTTGATACCAGTGCTGCTGTCACTCCTTACAGCAATCCGATGAGCACTCTCTAATAGAAGGAAATAAAGTTCCATTTTATCATTTTGACAGCTGAAATCAATAAGAGTGAAATTTTGTTCTTTTAGACCATTTAATATTTATACCTAAAGGTATGTAACTATCATGGTTTATACTTATAAAACCCTCTTTTTAAAAAAGAGGGCCTATAGGGCGCCTGGGTGGCTCAGTTCGTTAAGCGACTGCCTTCGGCTCAGGTCATGATCCTGCAGTCCCGGGATCGAGTCCCGCATCGGGCTCCCTGCTCAGCAGGGAGTCTGCTTCTCCCTCTGACCCTCCCCACTCTCATGCTCTCTCTATCTCATTCTCTCTCTCAAATAAATAAATAAAATCTTTAAAAAAAAAAAAAAAAAGAGGGCCTATAAATAAAATTATATATTTTTCACAAACTGGCTGGAGAAAATATTTTATTAAACCCACAGGCATTACCCCCAATTTTATACTCATTTAATTTTTAAAAGCACAAGAGATATATAATGTCAGTTTTTTTAAAAGATTTTATTTATTTATTTGAGAGAGAGAATAGAGAGAGCACATGAGAAGGGGGAGGGTCAGAGGGAGAAGCAGACTCCCTGCTGAGCAGGGAGTCTGATGCGGGACTCGATCCTGGGACTCCAGGATCATGACCTGAGCTGAAGGCAGTCGCTTAACCAACTGAGCCACCCAGGCGCCCTATAATGTCAGTTTTGATTTCATAAAATCAAAGTGGAGTTTGAAACATGCATGTAAAGGATTTGCACTTTTTTATTAATGCCCCATAGAAATTAGTATATTGCTTTCTGTAGTGTCCTTACCACAGCATGGGGGTTTCAAATTTAGGCTCTATAGTCAAACTATCTAACTTCAAATCTACTTAGTAATGGTGTGATCTTGGGAATACTTAACCGCTCCTTGCCTCACCTTACTCCCTTTAAAATGGGAATAATAATCATAACCACTGCACACAGTGCTTGTGAGGATTAAACTAGACCATGCTGTGCTTAACAAAGGATCTGGAGATAGTGAACCTAGATAAACCCTAGCTGTCATTATTTTAGCAGCAAAATCAGTAAAAGTATAAAACATATTCTCTGTGAAAACATTTGTTCAAATTAAGAGGCCAAAAAAAAAAAAAAAAACATGGTGAAGAAAATCTGTCCATAGTTGGCATGGTAAAGAAAGAGAATTTACGTGTATCTCCTGAAGTCCCCTAGGGTTGCTGTGCTTCTCAACCCTGCTGGTGTCGTATCGTAATAGCAAGGAAGACTAGGTGTCTAAGACAAACACAGAAGATTGGAGTGTTTCTTTCTGAGTTAACTATATTTCAAGACAGAGACTGTGGTAGGCATTGCTAATGATTAAAACAAACAAAACTAGGCAAATAACAGTTTTGACAAAATATGGACTCAAAGATGAAATTCTCACAAAAATAATATGTAAATTTTGAACATCTGAAAGTACTTTCCAAATGAAAAGAATCTAGGCAAAATAAGTTTCTAGCATAAAGTAGAAAAGGCATTATTAGAAGTACCAGCCATTAAATAAGGAAGCAATTACAAACTTTATAGTGACAATTATTTAATCAGCTAGTCTTATCCCCTATGAGAAAATTAATCACAAGCCAAAAATTAATCACTAAATCACAAGCAAAAAAAAATAAATTCATATTAGTATTACTTTATTTTACCATAGAGACAATATCAGGACTCCAGCTTTTAAATTATAAATATTTGTGTGTCTCAATTTTGAAAAGAACCACTAATAGTAAAGATAAAAGTAAAATATAAGATTATACTTTAATATATGTAACTTCTCTAGGACAGAACTAATGTTTAAACATGGTACAAGTTTTAGAGGAATGGTTGGGTTTGGTTTTGTTTGTTTTTTTTTAAGTTATATGTTACTAGGGAAATGGGTGAGAGTAAACTGCTCAATGTGCTCTGTGTGTCCACATTTTAATAAGAATATTTGCTTTTAATAAATGTGTAAGTAAAACCACATTTATTGGCTCTTGAAATTGTTTGAGAGATTATTCTTCATGTTTTTTTTTATCTGAATCTTTCTCATGAAGAGAGAGCTATTTGACTCCTTTATCCCTTTAAACATGATTTCTATTTGAAGCTTTCTTTTTAGTACTATCAATTTTTTTCAAAAAATGCTTAAGTGCTAATAATACATCAGCCAAGCTAATATCCAAGACTTAATGATGTTTTGAAATATTTTGTTTGCACCAAAGTGTCTATTACCTTTCAAAGCTAACTTTGAATTATTTCTTGGGGGGAATTTATATTTTAGCACTTACAGATTTTCTAGAAAGGCAGATCTAGATTTAATAGGTAAATTTAAGTCTCTAGTCTCCTTACTTTGAAACTTGCCCTCATCCTACATAATTAATTTCAATTCAACTCAAAGCAAATTTTCTCAAAGATATTTTGATGTTGTTTTTTGAAAAATTTGGCATTTGAAACAGATTTAAGCTCCTTAGCATTTGTAATATCTACTTGCCTTGGTATGAAACAAATTTAGGTAAGGAGATTGAAGAAGCATGAGAGTCCTAGGCAAAGATAATTATTGGTTCCCATAAGAGAGATAAGTATTCCAGTCTACCTACTTTACCTTCCAAAATGTCATTTTAAGCCAAGTTTTCAGTTCTTTGTCATCTATTCTATTTGCTAACTATTAAAATATTATTATACTTTCAAGGAAGAACTTTTATGCTTTTCAAATATTGTTACTTCACATACTTTTTGTTCAGAAAAGTAGTGTAATTCTAAAAATAAGGGAAAAAATAGGAAACATCTGAAAGTACTCTATTCGGGTCCTACTAATCTTCACAAGTATCATATCTGATTTAGACCTGGTCACAATTAATTTGAGGCAACTACAGGGAAATTGGCATAAATTACAAATTCAGTTCAAATTTGAGAATTAGGGGCACGTGGGTGGCTCAGTAGGTTAAGGG
Source organism: Phoca vitulina (assembly GCF_004348235.1). Lineage (NCBI taxonomy): Eukaryota > Metazoa > Chordata > Mammalia > Carnivora > Phocidae > Phoca > Phoca vitulina. The sequence goes on from NW_022589714.1 coordinate 23,558,763, forward strand.
TCTGACTCTTGGTTTTGGCTCAGGTCATGATCTCTCAGGTCAGGAGATCCAGCCTCAGTGCTCAGCAGAGGGGAGTCTGCTTGAAATTCATTCCTCGGCCCCCCCAACTTGCACTGGCACACGCACACACACACTCTCTCTCTCAAATAAATAAATCTTTAAAAATTTGAGAATTAAAAAATATATATATTAGCATTAATTTTATTGATCCTGACAATGTGATTTGGAGACCAAATTAAGTCCCGGACCAGACCATGTAACTGTCTCTAAAAATGTTGGAAATATCACTTCCATTTTTTTTTAATCTTACTCTTTTTTTATGAGTAGAGACTCTATATGTGTGTTTTCTTCATTTAAAAAATAAATAAATAAACCCTGCTGTATGTCAACTTTAAATTCTAAAGCCTGTCTGGGTGGCTGGCTGAAGCATGACAGGCCAAGGGAATTGGCATAAATGAAAGAAATCTCAGCAAAGGGATTAGGTTCTGAGTTGTCAGACGCTAGGGAAAAGGGCTTTGCAGAAAGCACGACGCCTTAGTGGTTTTTGTTTTACTTCTGTGTAACAAGTTACCCTAATCTTAATGGCTTAAAACAACACAAATGTAATATCTTACAGATTCTATAGGCCAGAAGCCCAGGCACAGTGTGAATAGATTTTTTGCTATGGCCGTGGTTCCCATCTGGGCTTAGGGTCCTCTTTCAACTCACTACTTGTTGGAAGAATTTATTTCCTGACTGAGGTGCCTGTCTTCTCACTGGCTGTCAGCTGGGTATAGCTCTCAGCTCTTAGAGGTCATTCTCAGGGTCATGCCCTATGACCCCCTGCATCTCATCAAGGGAGAACCTCCCTGACATCCAATCTCTCTCACCCTTTGAGTCTTTCTGACTTCTTCTGCCAAGAGTGGGAGAAACCTCTCTGCTTTTTTTTTTTTTAAGATTTTATTTACTTATCAGAGAGAGAGAGACACAGCAAGCGAGGGAACACAAGCAGGGGGAGTGGAAGAGGGAGAAGCAGGATTCCCGCTGAGCAGGGAGACCGATGTGGGACTCGATCCCAGGACCCTGGGATCATGACCTGAGCAGAAGGCAGACGCTAATGACTGAGCCACCCAGGCGCCCCGAAACCTCTCTGCTTTTAAGGGTTCATTTGATCACATTAGGCCCACCTACATAATCTTTTTTTTCATAATAGTATAATATAATCACCAGAGCGATAGCTCATCATATTCACAGGATCCACCCACACTCAAACGGAGAAAGTTATTCAAGAATGAGGGTCATTCAAAGGGTCATCTTTTTTTTTTTTTTTTTCCAGAGGGTCATCTTAATATTCTGCCTACAACACAGGAAAATCCAGAAAACTGTGATGTCACAGTACAAAGGGGTAGACAGAAACCCAGAAGACCACAGGTAGATTTTCAGCTGATAAACCATGGTCAGTGTTCCACTTTCCTGGATCTAGTCTGGGAAAATAAATACAGACAGAAGTGGATTCTCAGTGTTCAGACTGAGATCAGCATTTAAGTATTTATAACTGAAAAAAGGAGTAAGAAATGATAAAAAGCAATGGCAGTGTTTGTGATTCTGACTCAGGGTAGCAGTTCCCAGAATAGGACGAAATATGCCTAATGATTATTAGGTTATATGTTATTTAAAAACACGTTTAGTCATTTTCCTGCAAAACTAATAGTTAAATATATTAAGGATTTTCTATGTGGTAGGAGTAAGCTAAACACAATGATTTTAACTTCTCAGATTATCTTCACAGCAACTGATTGAGGTTCTGTGTTAAGCTAAAACAAGCAAATATAAGAGTTGCTCTGTGATGGTGAGACCCTTCCTACAGTATCATTACAATGACCCTTCTTCCGTTGCAGCTGTGTGCTTATAATTATGTGTAATTGTCTGTTTGCCTTCAGTGCACACAAGAAAATGAGCTGTTTACAAGCAAGAGCTGTGTCTCATTTTTGTGTCCTTAGTATTTAGCACAGAAGTATATATTCAGTATAAATTCGATTCATTTTTTTGGACCTAAAACAACATATTTTTGTGGTAAACTTTGTGCTGCAAGAAATTGGATTTAGGTTTGGGAACTTGAATTCTATTCCAGTTCCCCTTAAATTACTCTGAGATTATGTGCAAGTTTCTTATGAGCAAGTCACTAACTTCAGCTTCTTCTTGTGACAATGTGAAGAACTGAATAACATTTTCTTTGATTATAAACTCTATGAGCACTGGGTGTTGTACATAAGTGATGAATAGCTAAATTGTACACCCGAAACTAATATTACACTCTATGCTAACTACCTGGAATTTAAATGAAAAAATGAAAAAAAAAAAAAAAAACTTCCATGAGCCATTGTCTACATTATAAAATTGTTATATTTTAACCCGTTTCAAATTGGAGTTTTCAAACTGACTCAAGTTTTAGAAATGTGACAAATAAAAATCAAATGGTCATTTTTCCAGGGCATCCGCATGTGTGGTTAGCTAGTCATTGTTAGTACTTTTAATTAGGTGAAATGTGACTTTAAAAAATAATTTCATCTATTTATACAAATAACCTCCAGCATGAAACTGGTAATATTTTTTCCTTAGTTTATTTATCTGAAAGTATAACTGATAAGTACCTATATTAGAGAGAAGTACTACTATTTGTTTACTATTCATTTCTTTCAGGCACACAGCCAGCTCCAGAAATACCCATACTTCTTTCTTCTGTTTCCTTAGAAATGGTTTCTATGGCAACCGAGTATATTGAGCTGGTTACCCAAGGAATGCCACATAAGACTGTGTGCATTTGTACTGAAAAATAGTCTTTACATGATCTTTTATTTTTCAGCTTAAAAATAATTAATATCAAGTCAGTTAGAACTCTTCTGTTACAGTAGTATATAAAATATTACACTGAACAATGAAGTAAAATTTTGATTTATTTCTTTAATCTCAATTAAGTAAATAACTCAAGCTAGTCACATCATTCTTAATCCATAAATGTTCCCACACTTACATCTTTGATATCAATTTCAGGAATAGTGCTAAATTATTTCATGAAAGTTATTACTTTCAGTACAAACCCTCATTGTGGTTAACAATATAAGACCCAAATACAAAGTCTGTCTTATTCATGAGCATAATGCATGTTTAGACAAATAATCTTTTAAATAATTAAAAATATTCATGGTATAAATTAATAAACATTGCGTGACGTTGTATTCATATGATCTTTCTGGAGCTAATATGATGCATGGCACTTTGAAATCATTTTTTTCCTATAATAAAATATGCACAACTAGGTGAGGTTTTATAGAAACGGAATGTAACTTAAAACAATATATAAGTAATTTAATTTAGACAATAAAAAGGAACTCCCTTTTATATATGATAGAGTGTCTATTTGTGGCCTATGCTGTGCTTCTTTTGTTTTTGTTCAGTCATCTCTCAGCATTGATCTCTTCACCTGTTTCTATTCTGGATCTACTTTGTGATTTGTCTGCACATTTCCCAAAAACTTTTACTTTCTCTTAAAATATATCAATAGTTTCCTGTATATGCCCAGAAGAAAGGCTTTTCCTCTCATGCCAGAGTTATTTTCCTTAACATCATACTCAAGCTGTTTCCTGAATTTAAGATGGCTTTCATCCTCAAATCCTGCTGAAGTCTTATTTTTGTTTCGAGGCCTTGTGAAAACTTCATTTCTCCAAGGAGCCGTCCTTAGTGTCTCTCACCTTCTGACCCCCAATGGAATTAATCCTCATATTTTTTAGAACTAAGTATGTCTCTCTGTAGTCTTCTATAATATTCATTTTTCACATGTGATTTATTTCCCTGCAAACTTTCTATCTCATGCCTTTATTCCTCCACAGCACCCCACAGAGTAAATTGAAATCAGTATCCAACAAAGGGTTTCTGAATTGAATTGAATTGACAATCCTGAGGAAATTGTTTTGTTGGTTCCTATGTCAATGGATAATTTTTGCACTGTTGTGGGGAGAGTTTCTTATTAGTTATTGAGATTGTGTTCAAATGCTTAGAAACTTGAAAAAACATTAGAAGCTATTTTTAAAACTATTGGATTTGTCTAGGGGAAGGTCTTGGCACTTGCTCACCAATTTCCCCCTCTCTTTGGATGCTACTTCTTGGTCTTTTTGGCAGGCTGGTCCTCCTTCACTTGCGTTATCTTTGCTAGTCCTTCTTCGTCGTAGAAGAGCTAAGGTCTTACTTTCCTCTGCACACATTTCTTGAGCAATGTGCTTTCCAACCTTATCAGATCTTTGTTGGGACTGCTGTTTTCTGGTGGCTTTTTCCCAGCCTCACATTGTTATAATGATTAATACAATCTGAAGACTGGAAGACAGTCCTATAGAGGTCTCTGGAGGTCTCTGTGCAGCTCCCTTCTCTTTGGTACTGTGCCCAGTTAATTCTAGCCTTCTTAGCCTCCCTGAATTTTCAATTCTGTCTCTCCAACTCATGGATAATGCCATGGCTGGGTTATTCTCCCACACCTTATGCTGAAGTCCAAAGACTCTCTCTGTGTAGTATGATGGGCTAATCACGGGGATCACTGTCATGGGTAGCCTGTTTTCCAATGTCTGAAGACCCTTGTTTTATGTATACTATCCAGTTTTTAGTTGTTTAGAACGGACAGTTCAATTTCAACTCTATTACTCCATTCAAGGCTGGAAGAGGAAATGAGCCTTATTTCTTACTGCCGTTTAGGATATCTTTTGTGTAAATTATATTTTCTTTTTCATGCAAAGTTCTTAACATATATTTCATTTTTCTATGCAATTCTTTTTTTTTTTTTTTTTTACTTTTCCAAAGTTAGTAGGTGTTCTGATTTTTGGTGTTGCTGTTTCAAGTTTTTATTTAAATTCCGGTTAGTTAATATACAATGTAATATTAGTTTCAGGTGTAGAATTTAGTGATTCATCACTTACATAAAACACCAGTGCTCATCACAAGTGCCCTCCTTAATACCTGTCACCTATTTAACCTCTCCCCCCATCCACCTCCCCTCCTGTAAGCCTCAGTTTGTTCTCTATAGTTAAGAGTCTGTTTCCTGGTTTGCCTCCTTTTTCCCCCCGATGTTTATCTGCTTTGTTTCTTAAATTCCGCATTTGAGTAAAATCATACAGTATTTGTCTTTCTCTGACTGATTTATTTCGCTTAGCATGATACTCAAGTGCTCCATCCACGTTGTTGCAAATGGCAAGATTTAATTTTTTTTTTTTTTTAATTTTATTTATTTATTTGACAGAGAGAGACACAGCGAGAGAGGGAACACAAGCACGGGGAGTGGGAGAGGGAGAAGCAGGCTTCCCGCGGAGCAGGGAGCCCGATGCGGGGCTCGATCCCAGGACCCTGGGATCATGACCTGAGCCGAAGGCAGACACTTAACGACTGAGCCACCCAGGCGCCCCAAGATTTAATTCTTTTTTATGGCTGGGTGATATTCCATGTATATTTATACCACTTCTTTATCCATTCATCAGTTGATGGACATTTGGGCTCTTTCCACAATTTGGCTATTGTTCATAATGCTACTATAAACATCAGGGTGCATATACCCCTTCAAATTAGTATTTTTGTATCCTTTGGGTAAATACCTAGTAGTCCAATTGTTGGATCATCTATGCAATTCTTAACAATATTCCATATTTTGAAATAATTTATCTGACCTGAGATTTATTTTAGACAGTTACCTCGAGTTTATCTTAGTTGTCTTCTAATTATGCTACCAGATTTATTCCTCATTCTTTCTAATATTGCAGTCACTATATTGCACTATATTCATTTTTTCACTTGACAGTGAGTTCCTTGAAAAAGGGTGCCAAACCTTATAAATATTTGTGTCTGCAATATGAAATACAATCTTTGACACCTGGAATGTCCTCAACAGCTATTTGTTTAATACATATTATATTATTAAATTAATGACAAGCAACCCTCAATATACAGAATTAAACTTATGTTCAGGGAGTGTCAAGTTAACAGAGAGATGTTTATTATTGAATCATAATATGTTGACTTTAAAAAATTCATTTTACTAATTTAGCTCTGAGGTATACTATAGCTATTTATTGAGGGATACTAAGAAAACTAGTTCTCTGAGATTTTCTGTTGGATTTCTTCTAGGGAATTTTGGGGTGAAAGCTTTAAAAAGTAAAGGATCTATTGAAATAAACAAATTTTCCTTTTGGTAACTATAAAGATTGGAGTCAAATGTGTGCCCTCCTCTGGTAATACACAGAATCCAGTGTTTTGTAATTTCCTACATTTCCTTTTTTATACATGTTTTAACATTTGCATTATATACCATTTCATTTACTTGAAGTCGAGAGTAGACTGATGTAGAGCATAAATAATGCATGACTACACAATTTAAAAGGTATATTTAATTGTTAAATATTAGCTAAAATGTGTAGTGCCTGAGATACACCCACCGGCACTGCTTTAGAAAAGAATGTGAACTAAGTGTCCGTTCTTATCAACTCTGCATTTTGACATAGACATTAGGGAAGCAAACACTGCTGACTATTAATGTCATTAATTATAATAATGATGATAACGGTTGCCACCATTTATTTCATGATTACTACCAGTGGAAGCACTGTTTGTTTGTGAACTTTCCCAGTCTCACACATCTAATCATTGTCAGAGTCAGGGTTTGAACCTAGTTCTGCTCCCATAGAGTCTATTTATTTTCCTTGTACACAATGGAAAGTATTTACTTCCAGTAGAGATAATATAGTTTGCTCCATTGACATGTCAATACTGTATTAGTGAGGTAAGGTAGACTAAAGCACTATCTCAACATAGATGAATTGGGCATAAGTTCTATTCCCCCTGATGCAGAATACTATAGTTTACTGAGAAGAAAAAGGTAAACATTTTTAAAATAATATTTTGAAAACCAGTATTTGAAATTCCAGATAGATATATTTATTTTTTGAAAGCAGATATATGTTGAACCCATACTGAGATAATAAATGTAATAATATTTCTGTGGCTTCTTAAACTTTTATATGAAATATGTGAAAAAGTATGAATTTTAAAAATAAAAACTGGTAGATTTCTTTTTCATTTTCTAACATGTAAATCAAGGTTCTTGAGAGCATTTTGTTGCTTTTAAATTTTTCTTCTGATATAATGCCATGAACATTCAATTAATAACCTACCTCAATTGTTTTTTAATATTATTTATGATTATTTCATTAATCTATGGATTTTTTACTAGAATGTCAACTCCTTGAGAAAAGGGATTATGTCTCTTTTATTCCTAAGTATGGTAGACTTGGTGCTCAGCAAAATGTGTAGTACACAGTAGACACTTGATTAGATTTGTTGAATAAAAGAGTTAATTATAATGATGATTTATATAACATGCAAAATATGTGGCAAGTTTTCTGAGACATCAGTATCTGGTTCAGATTTAGTAGAAATAATGAGTATCATCCCTGCACTAATTATAAGAGGACAGTGAGAGTCCCTTTTAATTCTTAAGTCAAATTTGGTCTCAGAATTTTAAATACATGAGATTTCTCTATACAGCTTAATTATTGATGATTATATTAGTGTTTGTTTGAAAAACCTCTCTGATGTTCTTTAAAGACCAAGAATTCTTTTTCATCTGCTTCAAAAAAGAAAAAGTAAAAAGCACACTATAAACTAGTTTGCTAGATCAGAGAATAAATATTGAATGCCAGAACTTTAGACTATGCATCTTTAATGAGCTCTAAGCCCAGAGAAAATAAGTTCCGGTAATAACCCAGAAAATGTGAAAACTTAGATGGTCATTGACCTTTTCTAGTCAACCAAATTAAGCAGTTTGAACATATAAATTATTAATTTCATGTGTAAAACTCAAGTCAGCTATTTTAATATTAAAATCCAATTTTATTATTGTTTTACCATTATTGAATATAAAGTTAAAATGTTTGCATTATGCACAACCTTTAAAAAGTGAAGTATCTGTCATTTACATATTGCATAGATTTGTAGGCAGAATACTGGGTTTTACCTTTGACAGTTGTGCAATATATGGAGAATCACTTATTTATTTGTAAAGCTCCAGTTAATGGTTGAAATGGCTGTAAAAATACAGCTAATGGTTACTTAAAAAAGTATCTTGCAGTAACAAAGACATAGAAAATATTATTTAAATGAAAGAATTTGTATAATATACTGAAAATCACGTTATAAATGCTAGTTGTTAATTTTAAGACTAGGAGCATAAACATATGCTAATCAATTGTTAAAGATATAAATAAATTTATTGATAATCTAAGACAACATCCTCATTCTTCATAGTAAGAAGCTCCTCTCAGTTAAGTAATTTTTAAAAATCTCCCTCCAATAACTTAGAGGCAGAGAGAAAAACAGACTGAAGATTAGATACTTGATTTCTTCATTCTAAACCCCGATACCAGGATAGTTCTACTCAACTATCATTAAACAGGAATATCTGGTTGTTTGAATTTTTGTATTATCAATATTATTGATAATTTAAAGAATTAAAATTAATAATTTGAAGAATTTAAAGAAAATTTAAAGAATAAAGTCCACTTATTCTTACATACTTTTCTTAAAGATTTTATTTATTTGACAGAGAGAGAGCACAAGCAGAGGGAGAGGAAGAAGCAGGCTCCCCACTGAACAGAGAGCTCGACATGGGGCTCGATCCCAGGACCCTGAGATCAAGACCTGAGCTGAAGGCAGAGGCTTAACTGACTGAGCCACCCAGGCACCCCTATTCTTACGTACCTTTAAACTTAAGTTTCCATAATATGTATACTCAATCTATTATATTTCTCTAAATCTCTATTTTTTTTCTAAATCTATTTTAAAACTCATTTTTCACTGAAGATTATAGCTATAGCCAATGAAAACTTAAAGCTGCCTTTTGGCTTAAAAAACAAGATTGAACAAAATATTGATCATTAAAAATATTTTTGAAGATATTTAGCAAAAGATCAAACTTGATTTATAATAGATTTTCAGGATTTCAGAATTATTAAGGAATGAAAGATTAATGATAAATGTGAAAAAGGACAGAAAAACTTAATACTAAAATAATAAATCCAATAATCATAGATAATGAATTGAATTCAGCTAATGAATGTATACTTTAACTGCCTGGCACTTTGGTGCCATTCAGCTGATACTGTTCTGGATAAAAGAACAAATAACAATGTATTTTCTACATATTGAATATTGGCATAACCTCAAAATTTTTGTTTCAAGTTAAAAAATATAGCACTAGTTTTCTAGGGTTATAATATCAAGAAACGAAAAACATAACACTGGGGCTTCTCCCCACCATTTTGTAAAATTTAGTCAAATTGGCACTTATGCTGTAGGGGAAAAGTAATGATTATGTCTCAAGAATATTCCATTAGTTGTGGACCTGGGTGGCTCAGTCAGTTAAGCAGCAGACTCTTGATTTTGGTTCAGGTCATGATCTCAGGGTCCTGAGATGGAGCCCCATATTTATCTATTTATTTCCATGATTTACTCATTCCATAACTGGAAGCCTGTATCTCCCACTCTCCTTTATTCATTTTGCCCATCCCCCGAAGCCCCCTCCCGTCTTGCAATCATCAGTTGGTTCTCTGTATTTTTAGTCTGATGTTGTTTTTGTTGTTTATGCATTTGGTTTTTTTTTTTAGAGTCCACATATGAGTGAAATTATATGGTATTTATCTTTCTCAGTCTGAGCAATTTCACTTAGCATAATACTCTCTAGGTCCATCCATGTTGTCACTAATGGCACAAGTTCATCACTTTTTATGGCTGCGTGATATTCCATTATGAGTATGCCACATCTTCCTTATCCATTTGTCCATTGAAAGACTTACACATGAACTCTACATCTGAAACTAATGATACATTATATGTTAATTAATTGAAATTAAATAAAATAAGATAAAATTTTTTTAAAAAGAAGGAAAATAAAAGACACAACTCAACACCAAAAAAAATAAACAATGCAATTAAAAAATGGGAAGAGGACTGAAATAGACATATTTCCAAAGAAGACATTCACATGGCCAACAGACACATGACAAGATGCTCAGCATCACTCATCATCAAGGAAATGCAAATCAAAACCACAATGGAATTATCACCTCACACTTGTAGGAATGGCCAAAATAAAAAGATAAGAAATAAGTGTTGATGAGGATGTGGAGAAAAAGGAACCCTCATACACTGCTAGCAGGAATGTAAATTGGGGCAGCTACTGTGGAAAATAGTATGGAGGTTCCTCAAAAAATTAAAAATAGAAATACCGTATGATCCAATAATTCCACTATTGAGTATTTATCAAAGAACATGAAAACACTCACTTGAAATGATATATGCACCCCCATGTTTATTGCAGCAGTATTTACAGTAGCCAAGATATGAAAGCAACATTTTAAATTTAAAAAGAAATCATTCCTAACTCACCAGTTGGGCAAAGAACTAAATTATATTGAAACCCATTATTTGCATGGATATGAAAAAGAGATAAGTCATACTCCTTTTGAGAGTCTGAATTCCGAATTTCTAGAAGTCATACTCCCAAATTTGAGAGTCTGAATCCCAAATTTCTTGAAGAAAAGGTGAGAAAGCATAAAAGAAGACAAACATTTGCATACATCCAATAATTCCACTTCTATGTATTTATTCTAAGCTATTGTTAGGTGAAAAATTATGTACAAAGGTATTTATCAGGGTTTATAGATAATTAAAAGAAATAATAAACAATGGTATCGTTTTGAACCATTGAAACAATGTAAAATATATTTGAAAAATCAAAACAATAGAGTAGGATGAAGCAATAATGATATACATAAATGTTATGTAATTTTTCATAACATTTCATGAAGTGAAAGATTCTCAATAATATGTAAAATATATATAGAAAATATAACCATATCAAATATATATGCATTTTACAAAAAATTCAAGTGTTTAATCTCTGAGCAATAGGATTATTGTCTAAATTTTTCTTATCCATAGTTTCTAAATTTTCCATAAAGACTATTGCTTTTGCAATGTTGTACCCTTTTAACAATAGTTACAAAATTATTAATTTTAAAAATCTATAAATACCATGCAAAATGGGTTAATATTCAGAAACTATTAAAAATTGACCTGTTCAAACATGACACCCTATAGGAAAACATAAAAGATAAATTTGTCTGTTTGATAGGTATACGTCAATAGTCACCATAAAATTATAACTTGAAGTGAAAATCACATGGCTTTATGTTAAATTTTTATCAACTAGTTGATGTGTAAATGAATAATGAGTATTACAACAAGAAAAAGAACTATTATTCAACTTTATAGAGAAATAGATTGACTATCATTACAAATAATAAGACAATAGATGACTGTGGGAAGGAAGATCATTACAGTCAACAAAAGTCTGTAAAAATTATAGAATAATATAAATAGAATTATGGACATTAGATGAAGTCATAATTGTAATATTTGTAAAGTTTTTGGTTCTGACAATTATAACATCAAACAAACAAACAAAAAACCTTTAAGAATGGCATGTAATTACTAGTTAATAAGGAAAACTGTGGGACACTTGTATCTTTCTTCTTTAGCCAAAGACACACCACATGACATACAAGAGCGTTTGGAACTGATTTGTCATGTATTTGCACAAGGGTTTCAAACAAGATGGAATAGCAACAAGACCATGTTAGAAAAGTACTTGAATGCTGGAGTGGGGGCGGGGTGGGAGGGATGGGGTGAATGCGTGATAGACATTGGGGAGGGTATGTGCTATGGTGAGTGCTGTGAATTGTGCAAGACTGTTGAATCACAGATCTGTACCTCTGAAACAAATAATGCAATATATGTTAAGAAAAAAAAAAAAAAAAAAGCTGGGCGCCTGGGTGGCTCAGTTGGTTAAGCGACTGCCTTCGGCTCAGGTCATGATCCTGGAGTCCCTGGATCGAGTCCCGCATCGGGCTCCCTGCTCAGCAAGGAGCCTGCTTCTCCCTCTGACCCTCTCCCCTCTCATGTGCTCTCTCTCTCATTCTCTCTGTCTCAAATAAATAAATAAAATCTTTAAAAAAAAAAAAAAAAAAGAAGATAGCAGGAAGGGAAGAATGAAGGGGGCGGAAATCAGAGGGGGAGACAAACCATGAGAGACGATGGATTCTGAAAAACAAACTGAGGGTTCTAGAGGGGAGGCGGCTGGGAGGATGGGTTAGCCTGGTGATGGGTATTAAAGAGGGCACGTTCTGCATGGAGCACTGGGTGTTTTACACAAACAATGAATCATAGAACACTACATCAAAAACTAATGATGTAATGTATGGTGATTAACATAACAATAAAAAAATTTTTAAAAAGTACTTGAAAAAGTGAAAGTCTTAACATTGTATGCTACAGATGACAATATCAACATGTTAATAACCAATTTTGCTTGCAGGGAAATTATTTCCCAAAACTTGCTGAAAAATTCCCAAACTCACATTCTTTGTGATTGCACATTGCTTATTACATGGTATCTGCTGTAAAGATTCTCCTGTCATTTTACTTCAGGGAAGATGCTGAAATCGGCATATATGCAACGAAAGCTGAAGTGGAGATAGTAATTTTGGGGTAATTTTATTACCTTGAAAGCTAATTACTTTGTTTATTGCCATATCTCTATAGGGGAGTTTCTCAATCTTAGCACTGTTGACATTTGGAGCAGAATAATTCTTTGTTATAGAAAATGTCCTGTGAATTTTAATACGTTTAGCAGCATCCCTGGCCTCTACCCACTACATGCCAGCAGCATGCCCCCTTTCCCCCACCAGAACCGTGGCAACCAAAAATGTCTATAATGCCAAAGTTCCCCAGGCGGGACAAAATCACCCCTGGCTGAGAACTACGCTAGAGCAAAGATAGGAGGACATACAACATTTTTTTAAAAAATCGTTTTGTGAAACAAAAGTTCGTGATTAAGACATTAGAGGAAAAAGTGTTCATTCAAGCAACAATCACAAATTGAAGTAGGAAAATATTCAGAAAGCATTTTATTCGACCAATACACAGTTTGAATTCTGGGGGTTGCTTCTGTAAAACTGCCTCATCACCATCACCCAAATCTTTAGGTTTTAGGAGTTGAAGAAAAATCTTTACCTTAGTCAAATACCATTAGGAAGTTAGAGCAAAGGCAGCTAAAATAAAAATCAGCAGTGCACTATACTGGGAAGATGGTAATCAAAAAATTCTTGATCCTGTTTTTAATTAATTATTGGATGGGCAGAAAATATGATAGTAATATATTTCTGAGAAAAAAAATTCTTGTTACTCCTCTTATCTTAGTTGATAGTGAATATGTCTGTCGTATCACAGATATTTCTCTGGTGGTTATAGGAGCAATGCAGGATCTGCTCTGTAAAGTGCAACAAAGTAAATATTTCAGGTCTCCTAGGCCCTTAAAGTCTGTCACAACTACTCAAACCTGCCATTGTAGTGGGAAAGCAACATTGCATTCCCAACAGCATTGTGTGAGACTTCCAGCTTTTCCACATTCTTGCCAGCATTAATGACTAATGACTTTGAGTATCTTTTCATATGTTTATTTGTTATCTGTATCTCTTCTTTTGCATTTTATGTTTTTGTTTTTAAAAGCCCCTTATATATTATGGAATTAAGATCTCTATCAGGTGTACATTTTGAAAATATTTTCTCCAAGATTGTGGCTTGTACTTTCACTTTTTTTAACAATGTCTTTTGAAGAAGAGAACTTTCATGTTTATTGATAATAACTAATTCACTGTTATCATTTTTTCTCTTATGGTTCATGCTTTTATATCCAACAATATTTATATATAGTAAATATCAATATATTAGTAGTAAGTCATGACATCAAGTAATGTGAGTCTTCAGGCTTATTTCTCTTTTTTCAAAATTGTTTTGACTCTTCTAGGTCCTTTGCTTTTCCATATTAATTTTGCAGCAAACTTGTCGATTTCTATTTGATGAGATTATATTAAATCAATAGATCATTTTTCTTTTTTACTAAAATGATTTACTAAATGCATATAGTGTCTATCTCTATAGCTGTGTGTATATATATTTGATATATTTATGTTTCTAGAATATTCTAGAAAATATTCATGTTTCTAGAATAGCAAATGTAGAATTTTAGCATGTGATCCCTTTACCTAAACCTAACAGTATAATAATTTCTATTTATAGAAAATTTGTGAAAAATAACTTTTTTTTTTTTTAAGATTTTGTTTATTTATTTGACAGAGAGATACACAGCGAGAGAGAGAACACAAGCAGGGGGAGTGGGAGAGGGAGAAGCAGGCTTCCCTCGGAGCAGGGAGCCCGATGCGGGGCTCGATCCCAGGACCCTGGGATCATGACCTGAGCCGAAGGCAGACGCTTAACAACTGAGCCACCCAGGCGCCACCATGAAAAATAACTTTTAAAGAACATCCAATGATATGTTTCCATTTTGCCTGCAAAACAACACCGAGTTTATATGATTACTAAATCCATAATTTGACTACCTATTTATTTGTAATCTTGGATATCTCCCTGTCTGCAATTGCAGATATTTCCTAGGTGATTTCAACAAGTTAGGGGATTTAAATAGCACTTATATAATTATAACTCTTAAACTTACATCTGAAGCTCTTATTTTTTCCATGAACTTTGGACTTAGAAAGTTCTACCACTACTCACTTCTGACTGAAAGTTTTATTGATTTTCCCCTGAAACCTATTCTTTCCTCAGAGTTCCCGATTTCAGTGACTAGCAAATGTATTCATCCAGTTGCTCATGACAAAAGTCATTCTTGACCTCTTTATTTATTTTATACCCACATCTACATATGAGATAATCCTATTGGTTTTACTTTCAAAATATATCCCAAATCTGAATATGTTTCACTGCTTCCATTGGACCACTCTCATGTAAGACTATAATTCGGGGCTCAATCACTGCAATAACCATTTAGCTGGTCATTCTGCTCCAACTTTTATTTCCTATTATTTTTATCCATCCTAGCAGTCAGAATTATTATTATTTTTAAATATTACACTCAGAATAAAATCCAAATTATTCATTGTGACCCACTCTTATGAGATTTAGCCCAAATCTGCCCCACTGCTCTTAATATCCCTATCTCTTCCCTTGCTCTCCAGCCACAATGGCCATCTAGATGTGCCTTTGAGATGTTGGGTCTTTTCTCATCTCAGGATCTTGTTCATTCTTTAGTCTGTAAGCTCTTTGTGTGGATAACCATAGGACTCATTTCTTGATTGCATTCATTTCTTTTTTTTTTTGACTCTTTTATTATTTTTTTTATTATGTTATGTTAATCACCATACTTTACATCATTAGTTTTTGATATAGTGTTCCATGATTCATTGTTTGCGTATAACACCTAGTGCTCCATTCAGGATGTGCCCTCTTTAATACCCATCACCAGGCTAACCCATCCCCCCACCCCTCTCCCCTCTAGAACCCTCAGTTTGTTTCTCAGAGTCCATAGTCTCTCATGGTTCGTCTCCCCCTCCGATTCCCCCCCTTCATTTTTCCCTTCCTACTATCTTCTTTTTTTTTCTAACATATAATGTATTATTTGTTTCAGAGGTACTGGTCTGTGATTCAACAGTCTTACACAATTCACAGTGCTCACCATAGCACATACCTTCCCCAATGTCTATCACCCAGCCACCCCATACCTCCCACCCCCCACCACTCTAGCAACCCTCAGTTTGTTTCCTGAGATTAAGAATTCCTCATATCAGTGAGATCATATGATACATGTCCTTCTCTGATTGACATTTCGCTCAGCATAATACCCTCCAGTTCCATCCATGTCGTTGCAAATGGCAAGATTTCATTCCTTTTGATGGCTGCATAATATTCCATTGTATATATATACCACATCTCCTTTATCCATTCATCTGTCGATGGACATCTTGGCTCTTTCCATAGTTTGGCTATTGTGGACATTGCTGCTATAAATATCGGGGTGCATGTATCCCTTCGGATCACTACATTTGTATCTTTGGGTTAAATACCCAGTAGTGCAATTGCTGGATCGTAGGGCAGCTCTATTTTCAACTTTTTGAGGAACCTCCATATTGTTTTCCTGATTGCACTCATTTCTATTCTAATTTCAATTTCAGGGTAGCTTTTCCTGACCACACAATCTCAATTTAAAATAGCACTATCAGCATCCTGATTAATTTTTTTCACTGTAGTTATAAGCCACTGACTACACACAAATTCACACATAAATACATACATACATACATATATGTGTGTATGTATCTACATACACATATATATGTAATTTTTTGTTTGCTCTCCCAGTAGAAGGCAAATGCCATGAAAGCAGAGACTTTTTGATTAATGAAATTTCCTCAGCAATAAGAAAAATGCCTGAATCATAGCAGGTGCTCAGTTAACTTTTTAACAGGAAGGAAGGAAGGAAGGAAAGAAAGTGAAGAGAGAAAGAAAGAAAAAGAAAGAAAGAAAGAAAGAAAGAAAGAAAGAAAGAAAGAAAGAAA
>NW_022589714.1:23575310-23648326 GCF_004348235.1 Phoca vitulina
AAAGAAAGAAAGAAAGAAAGAAAGAAAGAAAGAAAGAAAGAAAGAAAGAAAAAAGAAAGAAAAAAAAGAAAGAAAAAAAGAAAGAAGGAAAGAAAAGAAATTCGTGAGCCATTTTGTATTACAAATTTATGTTAAGTTCCCAGGTAATACATTCCATTGGATTTCTATATTATAATATGTTATTTTTAGTTCAATATTTACTTTGTGTTTTTACTTATACACAAAATACGAGCAATCTATTCTTTTGGAGGAATGTAGTTATCAATAAAAGGTGTACATCTTCTTTATATAAATAAGGTTAAATTTGTGTCCTCCTCATCTGTTGATCTATAAACTAATCATCTAAAATTTGAATGGATTTTCAGGGCATGTTGAAGATATACTAAATTAAAATGCCAACTATGTGACATACCGATGACGTAGACAGAGTCATCCTGCATAGCAGCTTACAATAAGATACAAGAAGTTTATGTGAGTTGCCATCCATGGCGGGGTGACACAGACAGAGAAGACACTGAGTTTCTAATAAGAGGACAAATTGAAATCACAAGGGCAGACACTCTAAATTGCCTGCCTTATTTTGTTTAGACTACATCATGGTCATTTTTATGTAGTATGCTCCAGGAGAAATAGAAGCAGGAATTTATTTAAGGAAAGTTAACAAGCCTCTCAAGCCCTATTTAGGCAAACCAGATCGTCTAGAATAATTTGGTTACCTAGTTCGTCAGAGAATAAAATTCAGTTGCTCAGTATACAGCCAAGATATTAATCGTATTGTAAAATATTGCCTGGAATTTATGCCTTTAAATGATTTTTACGATCTTTTTACTTGGTGCCAGAATATAAGTACTCAAAAGCAGCTAAGCAAATAAAAATGTTAATCACATTTATTTTTAATGGTGCCTCTGTGTAGCTTAAAATGGCTACTTCAATTTTTCAAAAAGTATCATTTATCTTGATTTTAAAAAAAAAAATCTCGTAAATTATTTGAATAGATTTTTAAGAACACAACCCTGGAAGAGTTTTAACATCTTTGAATTCCTTCATATGAACTCTACAAGGTCTTTGGTTGTTCAGGGTTGGATTTACCTATTAATAATTACCTACACAAAACCTAATTTAAATTTGATGTCACCATATTTAGTAGGGAATTTTTAAAAATTCACTGCCAGACCTTTTCAGAGGGAGCAAAATTGCATGTATAATTACTTGTACCCCAAACTGGCCAATTAGTGCATCAAAATAATTGGCTGGTTACACTGAAGTTAATCAATAGCAGGTGAAATTTGCATAAAACTATTTAGGTCTAGCTCAGAGTTTCTCAGTTGTTAAAGTGAAAACAAACCACTGGGATCTTGTTAAAATACAGGTTCTGATTAAGGTATGTGGTGGGCGCTGGGTATCTATACTTCTAAGAATCTCTCAGGTGATGCCAGGCACTGTCTGGACAGGGCCTAGTGGACACAGTTTCACCTCTTCTGGGTTTCTGCCTAAAAACTGACAAATATCTAGGTCTTAAGTACAAAATCTACATAGTCAGATATTTTCCAAAAAATCAATGGTATAATATCTTCTGAAAGATGGGTTAATTCATTATTGTCTATTGCCAACTATTTTAAGTTAGATAGAGTTATGCCTAACCTTCTAGACCTCAGTGCTTCATTTTTCCACCCTAGGAGGAAACATACCCTTTTTCTTCAAATTGAAAAAGAAATGAATGTGCACACTTTCAGGACTTTCCTCTTTATATTTTAGTATTTAGAGCTATTTCTATGGTATAGTAGAAAATGCAAACAGCATTACAATGTAAATTCATAAGTAGGTTGGTGTTTTATTTGGCTGAGATGAAAATAAGGAGCGTCCAGGGAATATAGCTATTGGAAAGTTGAATTTTTCATGGGGCCTGATGCATAAAAGCACTAAGTACCTTTCAAAATATGCTAATTGAATTGAACCTACAAAATGTTTCAGGAATAAAAAAACACTGCATATGATTCCCTTTGGATGCCAGTTCACAATCTTACCACAGAAATATACTAAAAAATGTGAATTCATTTTCATAATAA
Organism: Phoca vitulina; assembly: GCF_004348235.1. NCBI lineage: Eukaryota > Metazoa > Chordata > Mammalia > Carnivora > Phocidae > Phoca > Phoca vitulina. Next base: position 23,577,377 of record NW_022589714.1, read on the forward strand.
GTCTGTATTAAGGTAATTATAGGAAAGCAATGAAAACAAGCGATACAAGCATTGCCTTAAGGTCTTATTTCTACAGACAATACATGTATAGAAAAAGTTATGAATATAGATATGATGCTGGTTTGCCAATCATTCCTTGATAGTTGGAGAATACATTTTTTGATGTGTTTATGTTTTTCTGAAATTTTGAATCAATAATTACAAAGCTGTCATTCTTTCATTACAAGAACCTCCTATTAATGAACCAAAGACCCACTAATGCTTTGTTGACCTAGAGTTAACAATGGATACTTGAAATGATATCCACAAAGGCACCTTTTGCTACTTAAATGCAATTACTTGGTTGTTGCTATAGTGATTGCTAGAAGAGTATGCATGTTTGCCCTGTAACTGCCTATGGGTCAAATAAACGTCACAGATGTTCTTGATTTTCATTTCTAAAATTGTTGAAGCAACCTTTTCACTAATAAGTCTCAGATACAAACAATATGCTGCAAGCCTGTGGACTGTTAAGGATTATCTCCTATGCTTGAAGTGGCTAATAATCACTGCATTGTGTTTCATACCTTAAGTAGAAAATTTAAATAAGAGGTATGATACTGTTAGCATAAAAATAATTTTTTAAAGTCCTTATTTATTTATTTATTTATTTATTTATTCATTTATTTGAGAGAGAGCACGCGTACACACAAGCACCAAGTAAGGGGGCAAGGAGCAGAGGGAAAGAGAGAAGCAGACTCCCCCATTGAGTAGGGAACTCACCCAGGGTTCAGTCAGAGGACTCCGGGATCATCACCTGAGCTGAAGCCAGATGCTTAACCAACTGAGCCACTCAGGCACCCCTAACAATAAATTTGATGTAAGGTATCAATAAGCAATTGATCAAATGAAAACTAAAATCATCTATTATGTAAATAATAAAATGTAGCTGGCCAAATTTGTTAATGCTTTATATTTCCCGGATTATTTTTTGGAATTCATTTGATATCCATGTAGTTAGGAGAATAAACAAAGTAATCAGATATGAAGCAACAACTTCTAAATCCCCTCGAATCAGACTCCTCCTATCCTGCACCTCTGCAGTAATTAGTTGGATATTTAATATTTCATAAAAGTACATTTATTTTGTAATCACCTAAACTTAGATAAAATCTAATAAACTTATGAAGAAGCTATTGCATATATATGATTTTTTTAATTACATGCTGTTGGTCCACATTCAAAATATGTTTTAGGGGTGCCTGGGTGGCTCAGTCGGTTAAACGTCTGCCTTCGGCTCAGGTCATGAACCCAGGGTCCTGGGATGGAGCCCCACCTCGGGCTCCCTGCTCGGTGGGGAGCCTGCTTCTCCCTCTCTATCTGCTGTTTCCCCAGTTTGTGCTCTCTGGCTCTCTCTTGCTTTCTGTCAAATAAATACATAAAATCTTTAAAAATATGTATGTTTTAAATTGCCTACAAATAGAAAAAGAAAAGGTAGCTACCATGGAAAGAGTTTTCTGCTGAGCACTTGAGGAATTTCTAAGTTTCTGGCCTTGCCAACATAGGCAATTATTAATAGAAATAAGGGTGTTATTAAAAGTAGGATTTAGCATGCCATAGGAGGGCATGAGGAGTATATATTTTATATTTCATGTTTGTAACTAAATTTGAAATCATGTCAAAGAGCTACATTTTGAGAAGTTTTACTTTCTATGATTTTAACCATGAAACCAGAAGAAAAGGAAATACAAATTTATCAGTGGGCAGGGGAGGTATACCCAGGAATATAAAAATGTGAGTCAGTGATGTAGAAGGAGTCTGCCATGTTTGTCACATCGTGCATTAGCCTTGCCTTTCTTTAACCACATCACACTTAAACTCCACCATGGGGAGGGCGCTGGAGGGGCTGCTTATTATTAAAATAGTGACAGAAAATGAAAGGTGACATTTTTGAAAAATCAACTAATAAATTGAAAAACATAACATAGATTTATCTCTTCTGTAACATCAGTTACACTGTCTTAAAAATAATTAGAGCAGTACCATTGGCGTCTTCCACCGACATGTCAGTAATGCTTCTTCTGCTGAGATTCTTCAGCTCGTGGTATGAGAAGGCAGAGTGGAGGTCAGGCTTTATGATTTGAGTGCACGAGTGCTGTGTGGGAGTCTGTGTGGGGGGAGTATGATTATGCGTATGCTCAGTGAATAATAGTAAGCTGATCTTTCTGCCTCGGGAGTATAGTCGTAGCTGATGAGTGTTCCATACTTTGTCAAAAGACATTAAGACCTTCTTTTGACAAAGTAAGTGGGTAAGGCTTCTGACAGCCTCTGAAATCAAACATGTAATGGCTTGTGGTGTGATGATCATAAATTAAGAAGGCTAGTCCCCCTAGGCTATGTTCCCCAGGGCCTTTATTACCTGAACCCCAGCTGAGACTGTCTGGAGACTGGCAGCAGGGAGGAGTGAGCTGTTCAAATATTTCTCCTGTCAGTCTGCCTTAGCAGCTCTCCTGGAAGTGGCTACATTTCTTCCATGGCTCTAAATCCCATGGCAAATGTCCACCATACCTCCAGCTTCCATCCAGGATCTGGGCTACTTCGGGTGATACCATTATTTCCCTTTCCCTCTCCAGTGTAGGAGTGGTGGGTGGTTTCCTGCAGTTACTAATATCTCGGCTCCCTTGCCCTCCTCTGGTTTGTCCTCAGTTCCTTTTTTACCTTCTTAACCAAATCTCTGAACTGAGTTCCCTTTTTGCAACCCTTTGTTTTCCTGGTTATACTGTGACTGAAATAGTGAAAGTTCAGCCAGGTATCATATTTGTTCCAAATTGCATAGACTCTACAGATTAAAAAGAAAAATTCTCAGGTTAAGTGGAAAGCTGTGCTTTTGTCTGAGAGTCTCAAATGATCGTACCCTGCAAGTGTTACATTAACAGGTGAATGATCCAAAACAATTCAACATATTACCTGATGGGAGTTACCAGTATTTTGAACACAGTGTTAGAGGTAATCGCTAAGAGATATGCCTTGTACATGTAACATATTCTACTCATGAAAAAGAAATTAAGAAATCCAAAACTCTATATGTGAATACATGCTTATTAAGGGCAGAGTTATAGTGTTTAAGAACATGGAGTATGAAGCTTGAGTCCTAAACCAGCAACTTTTTCTTGGTGTTACTTCGGGTCACTTACCCTCTTTAGACTTTGATTTCCCTGTGAATGGAAGAGGGATAAACCTCACAAGTTCCTGTGATATGATTGCTGTTATTCCCATTTTACCGAAGAGGAAACTGATTAATTATTTTATTTTCTGAACCTCAAAGTCCAGTAACTAGTGTGTAGAAGAGCTGGATTTTAAATCTCCAAAGTCCTTGCATTTATAAATGTTTATTTGCAAATAATGCCTTATACAGTTGTTCAAATCATGTTCTGTTAGCTAGATTTTATTAACCCTATTAATTTTCCTGGCAAACATTTGTCACAGATCCATTGAGCCATTCTAAAAGGTAACAAAAATTCAAATAAATTAAGAATCCAAATTTATGATGCCGCAAATGTCACCTGAATTTTAAATTTTGAAAAAAAAATTGCAGATCCAAATAAATTTCCAATGAGATTTTTTCCCTATAAAGCGAAAACACCATAAATTCAGGAAAAAGTCAGTTTCTTTAAGTGACTGTAATTTAGATAAATCTTTCTAAAAGAAATAAGTAATGAGATGTTTGGCCTGTATTTTAATAGTGAGTCATTAAAAGCCTGTATTTTCCATAATTAATTATAGAAATTATTTTTATGATTCTTTTCTCATCTGAATATAGGTCAAGATTTAGATAATGCTTAATAGTCAAAGAAATTGAAACTTAAAAGGCTCTGGAATTGTAGTAACATAATTCTCCTTTGAAACTTAAAGCTATAAATTCATGGCAATTAAAAAACCAATAAATTATCTGTTCTTTGCTATGATGTGGCAGGTGGTGGACTTTAAAGAACAAGGACTAGTGAAAGCCAAATTCTACCCAACCATGGAAATTATATGACCCAATTAAAGAGCTATCACAGCATTTCTTTTTGAACTAAGATATCAAATTCTTCGGACAGAAAGGTCCTTATACCTAAAGCAGTTATTTGCTGTGGTATATGATTGTAAATATATAGATTTCTTGGTAAGAAGATGAAAATAAGGAATGAAACAGAAATTTTGCTTTGAAACCTTTTCTAATATATGATGGTGAAATCTCTCTTAAGGAAATTGCTTTGTGGCCGCTATTATTCTGTGTTTCCTTAGAAGTATAGGTACTGTCTCTCCTTTCATGAAGCGTATTCTTCCATCCTGTTCATTAAATGTCTGAGGTTCTTGAAAAGTGCTCAATTATTTTTCTGTCCTCTAACATACATATTCTTTTATAATTGTGCTTCTTTTATTCATCTTAAATGTGAAATTGGGCACTGCTTTAATCTCAGTTTTGGAATGGCAAAGGGAACAAGGCTCAGAAAGCTATTCTGACAATACTTGTATCCAAAATCAAGGAGTATTCAGCAGTAAATCTTAGATATCCAAAATCCTCATTAAAGTATATGTCTCCTCAATCCAAATGCTTTATATTCAGGCAAATGCTAGAGTTTATGTCTTAGCTAATAATCCAAGATGATTGAGAGGTTTTTCTCCCTAAGGGAAGAAGTATCTTATAAATATTGGTAATACCAGGACTTCTAAGTGGATAGAAAAATAAATTGTTAAGCATAAAAAACACAGTTCTGGGGTACATTTTGGTAGATGATGTTTACACAGATTACCTTAAGACTGAGTCATAAAGGTCAGTGTGACAGAAATATTAATTTGATCATATAAATGAGAAAAAGTATTTGAGTGAGACAGCTATTTTTCTTTCTAGCTGGAAAACTGAACATGTTGATTTGTTCATCAAAATTCAGAGGTGGACTGTTTCATTATTTTTGACAACTAATATTCAAAGCTTTCTGTTTTCTATTTATCTTTGCCTTTTAACAAACTATGAGTACTGGTTCAAAAAGAGTATGTTTCATACAGGTAAAAACGTGATGACACTCTTTAAAATAGTGTGTGACTGAATAAATATAAATGAAGGACCATATTTCTTTTTTTTTTTAAGATTTTATTTATTTATTTGACAGAAAGAGAGAGAGACAGCGAGAGAGGGAACACAAGCAGGGGGAGTGGGAGAGGGAGAAGCAGGCTTCCCGTGGAACAGGGAGCCCTATGCGGGGCTCGATCCTAGGACCCCGGGATCACGATCTGAGCCGAAGGCAGACGCCCAACGACTGAGCCATCCAGGTGCCCCGAAGGACCATATTTCTAAATGCAATGATCTTACTCTATGAGAGAAGTTCACCATTTAGCAATTTGCTTCTGACTGTATAAAACTAAAGTAGGATAGTTCTCTAGGTAATATATAAAACTCATGTAAAACCTTACAATTACAAAACACCTCTGTGTATATTGTTGTCTTCCATTCTCACAAATCCACATGAAGTAGAAAATGCAGGATATTTTAATCTCCATCCTACAAATGTAGGAATTATGACTCAGGAGGATGGAGTAAGCCATGTGGTGGTAAATAGCAGACATAAGAAAATTACCTGATATTCTGAAATATCAGTGAGGTGAGAAGATGAATGATAGCGTTGGAAGTATAAAAACCAAATATAGAAGAGAAAGAAAAATATAGAGTGGTAAAATGAGAAGAAAGAATGGAAAATGCAGTATGTCTAAGGCTTCTAGAGGGATGTAGTGGAGAGGGAGGAATCCCTAATTCTCAAAGCAGAGATATGGGTACAGTTTGGAGAGGTGGATGAACACTCTTTCCTCCAAGCAAATAAATAAGGAGACAAAGGTAAGTTTAGAAATTCTCAAGAATTATCTTTTTGATTGGCTAAACATATACTTTTTTAATGCTGCTGGGGAACTTTTATAGGAATAATAAAAATAAGTATTTGAAATTTCTTCTGGAGAATGAAGTATTTCTAAATACAAAATAGAGCCGCCCTTGAATACAGGTGCCATGAATATTATAAAGGTGACTTAATAAGATAAGAGGCCTGATCTGACCTCCAATGGCTAGGCCCATCATCAGTGGTGTAGAGCCCATAACTTTAGTCAGGCCAGAATCCGTCAGACTTTTCAAAGCTTAGTCAATGGGCAGGAATAATTGTGCTTTAGGCATTTTGGGGTTGCAAGAAATCAAGATTAATTCAGGCTTATTTGAGTTAATGGGTATATTGAAAAGACATACAGGAAAGTAAGGAGATATAATAAGCTCATTAACCAAGGACTAACACTTTAGTTTCAGGGTCAGTGCAGCTCTGGGAATCATTTTCTTAGCAGCAGACATCTTTTTGGTTCTCTGCTTCCCTGCCCATTCTCTTCGTATCACATTCATCCATCCTGAGCCAGAGGATGTTATTGGCAGAGCTCATTGCCTTGTGGTACAGAATGGTCATGTCAGGCCACTTCAATGAGGTATTAGAAAAACTTGTAGATGGTCTCTTGTATCAGTTTCTATTCTCTTTATATTATAAGGTTCAGTTCAAAAGCAGAACAGATTATAAGTAATAACCTTATATTGCTTCCCTGAACATGTGGCTCTTAGCATGTTTTCCTCCAGAGAAAACGTGAGGAGTGTCAGTCCAGGTGAGACCCACGGCTTCTCCTGCTCTGTTTTGGTGAACTACTTGAGGAGAGTCAAGCAAAAGGACATAAGGCAGAAGTTAGAACTTGGGACTGAGACTGCAGTAGGAATTCCCCCCACAGAATTTAAAGTTGCTCCATCAGCTGCAGCCAGCTGACAGCAGCTTTTTTTCTGGAAAATATTTTGCCTGATGTTTTCTAAAACTCTGGAAAATCATTCAACTTGTCAGTGAAGCTGAAAAGACAGGCTCTTTGATATGTAGCAGCAGGTTAGAAACTCTTCAACCCATCTCAGCTGTCAAGGTGGGAGGAAACTTTTCAACGTGCATCATCACAGAAGACATTTCAGGACATGATTATCTTAGAAGTTTAAGAGTAAGATGCTTCCAAGGCCAAAGGCATTGTTAGAATCTGAAATTGCTGGTGAATTGAAGGGCATCAGAAGCAAAGGGCACTCTTGCTCACTCATCCTACCAGATTGAATGAGGATATACACATCAGTTGCAAAAGCAGCATTGTTGAGAATAAGGACTTTCAATAGGTTTTATTTCACATGTCAATTTGAATCAAATGGCAGTGGCTTCTTAGAGGTATTCTTGAAGAAAAGTAGCTATGCTCTCACTATTGTAAGGGTCATGTATGGACAAGGAGCATCAGCATCGTCTGGGCTTCACCCAAGACCTATCTAATGAGAATCTGTATTTTCAGTTGTGGTAAAATATGCATCGCAGTGAAATTTACCATCTAAACTAGTTTTGAATGTTCTGTTCGTAGTGTTAAGTACATTACAATGTTGTGCAACCAATCTCCATAATTCTTACATCTTGAGAAACTGAAACTCTATGCTTATTATACAACAACTGCAATTTGGATGAACCTTGAGGACATTATGTATGCTAAATGAAATAAGCCAGTTGCAAAGAGACAAGTACTGTATAATTCCACTTTTATGAGAACCTGTATTTTAACAATATCCTCACATGATTCATTTGAACATTAGGGCACTAATTTAGATCACATCTCTGGGCTCCGTAGGTATGAGCATCATAAAAGGTTAGCAGCACAATTATTGGACTTTTTATCCCTGGTAGAGTAGAAAGAACTTGGATTTTGAGTTCAAATGGATCTGTTTTATAATCCTAGTTCTGTTACCTACCAGCCATTTGATAATGGGTGATTTAAATTCTCTAAGCCTCATTTTTAAGAATCTGTAATATAGTCATGATAAAAACCCATTATGGATTTTTTTTTCATGATAGTTAAAGGAGATACATGCTGAGTATTTATTGCAGCCCTTGGCACATATTAAGTACACTTAGTAAATAATTCACTATTATTGTTATCTGGATCAAAAACACTACTACTAACGGCCTTGCAAATGTATTTGGTATTCTAACAAGATAATAAATTCTTGAAATTTATAGAATCTTGGCCTAAGAGAACAATCTCAAACAAACATATTGAATGTGACTTAAGGACATGGGCATTATGAAAGTCAAAAGTCTGTGCAGTTTTCAATAATTTTGAAAGCCATCATTATAAAAAACTAAATATAAGGCACCCAAATAACTCCAGAATTTGCTTCGTTCTGCCTCCAGAAGAATACTCACAACCAATCCAGGAAGCTATTACAATTATTCAAAGTTATCAACTTTAATTTTGAAAGTATTTTAAGTAATATTTTTTTTCTCCTAATGAAGTTTGAATTAATTCATCTCCCCTTTTATTCCTGGAAACAAAAAGTGGGGTAACCATTAGGTATGGCATAGACACACTCAAGCTTAAATAATAATTCAGTTCCTTTAGACCATTTTACCATAAGCACCAACCAACCTTTTCATCTTTTATTATAGCCTCACATGTGTGATGTTGGCTAATATTTTCGTAACAAAGTTTCCTGAACACATTTTTTATGCATCTGAGCTTTACACCTAATAGCTTGTTTAGTCACCACATCTCTAATTTAGATCTGACATTTGTGATGTCTCTGATCCAATGTGCCTAAAGCCAATATTCTTGTAGCCAGCCTGGGTTTTCCCAATCAATGACAGAAGCTTTTCTTAAAACACGGAGTCAAAATATGTTCTTCCTTGTGAAGAGTTCAATTTTTACTTGATTTGTAAAGATACTGTTTAAAAAAATTATCCTAGAGGTGGTAGCAATGAAAAATCAGGGAAAACATTAGCAGGGCTGGGATCTGAACAAGATGAAACCTCTCAAGACCTTGTGATGTTTTACAGATAGCTTCTAGCTTTCCAAATTCTGGAACATTATCTCTGCTTTGTAGCCTTGCTGATGACTTTTTGGGTTACTGGAGAGTTCTTAATTGCTTTCCAGTCTATCTGTCTGTACCTCAGGAGATCTCTTACTGCCCTGCTGCTTTGCCTTGAGACTTTGGAGAGTTACCACAGTGAACTCCATGCAAACCCAGGTTTCCTGGTGGAAATTATGTTAGCTCTCTTGCTTGATCCCTGCCCTTTTAAGACTATGGACTCTGAAGCACAAACTGAGGGTTCTAGAGGGGAGGGGGGTGGGGGGATGGGTTAGCCTGGTGATGGGTATTAAGGAGGGCACGTACTGAATGGAGCACTGGGTGTTATATGCAAACAATGAATCATGGAACACTACATCAAACACTAATGATGTAATGTATGGTGATTAACATAACATAATAATAAAAAAATAAAAATAAAAATGTTCTCCCTGGGCAAAAAAAAAAAAAAAAAGACTACAACAGTGGATTCCATGAAGGCCCAGAGTGCCTTGAAAGAATTTTTTCTGAATTCTCTCACGACTCCAGCCTTTTCACACTCTCAGGCCCATGGGAAAGAGTTGTGAATGGAGATGGACTCACTTTCTGACCAGGGTGCCTCAACATGCTAACCCACCAAAGTCACTGCATGGACATCAGACATTTGTTAAAAGTTCAGTTGGTTTGTCCTTACCCAGGTCTACCACAAATTCTTCCTCCTCCTGCTTTCTGCCAGGAATGAAAGTAATCATTAGTTCATTTATTTCTATGAGTTGTTCTTATTCTTAGGATAGGAGTAATGGTCTCTTAAGGTTTTCTATACGGTAAGTTTTAGTTTTTTATTTGACTTCTAAGATAGTGAGAAATAAGTCAGTTTAGTTTTGAAATTGCCCTTAATCACAAAAGAGTTTGGAAATATCTTCAATTTTACAAGTATATCAAATGTTAAAGATGGAGTGTCAGAAGAACCAGAAAGTGGCAGAGATAGTTCCAAAAATGAATATGACTAGAAAAAGTTTCCTGTGACGAATTGTAGATTAATTAGATTTGGAGTGGATGCACTTACTTTTAGTTTTCGGAGTCTCAGTATATTGTGATTCTGCTTGAAGCAAATAACAAAAGCAGGAAACCAAATGATGATATTTCTTTAATGAGTTGTTTTTATACTCCCTTCTCCCTATCAAGGTCTTGTTTTGCAACATGGTTAGAAGTTTAAAAGTTGTAGCATCTCTTTTAGCTTCCAACTAACAAATTAAAAAAAAAGGTCACCAGTTAATATTTTTATACCAAATGATACTTTTTGATTTAAGAAAATAAAAATTTTCTCTTATAATAAAAGCATTTTATAAATCTCCAAGTTATTAAATGAAAGTCAGAGTTGTAATAGATGGTAAAAATTATTGCATACATCTCAGTTCTTTTTTTATTCTGAAAAATATTTATTACCAAAAAAATTTCAGTACATTTTATACATCTAGAATAAAATGCCTGCAGATATCCTCATATAGGAGTATCATTCTGGAAAGAGTTAATAGAGAAATAAAGATACTGTCTTAGACTTAAGTTATACAAACACACTTACCATTCTTTCCTGGGATAAAGGCCTTCCCAAGTTTTATGTTCATTGAATACTTAATGAAAATCCCAGGTATTTTAGCACTTTTTTTTATTATAACTGATATTTAAAGGTCTGAAACCACTAATGCACTTGGTTAAACTTTTTTAAATTAATGGTTTACTTGTTTTACCTTTCAGTGTCAGTATTTATACTGAAGCAGGCACTGTACTAAAAAGTATTGTAATAAGTACTGACTTAAAAAATATAAAGACTAGGGGCACCTGGGTGGTTTAGTCATTAAGCGTCTGCCTTCGGCTCAGGTCATGATCCCAGGGTCCTGGGATCGAACACCCATCGGGCTCCCTGCTCCGCGGGGAGCCTGCTTCTCCCTCTCCCACTCCTCCTGTTTGTGTTCCCTCTCTTGCTGTGTCTCTCTGTCAAATAAATTTTAAAAATAAATAAATAAGACTAGAATATTGTTGAATATGAAGCATGGACTACATATGGAAATAAAAGGATTTTTTCATATGATGCTAGAAATGTGTACTTCCTGTTTCTCTCCCTCAAGAGTAAAACTATCCATGCACAGGTTTCAGTGGCCAGCCACTCTCAAGGTAACTTTCACAGAATAATTTTTTTCTTTTTTTTCTTTTTCTTCCTTCCTTCCTTCCTTCCTTCCTTCCCTCTCCTCTCTCCTCCCCTCCTCTCCTCTCCTCTCCTCTCTTCTCCTCTGCTCTCCCCTTCCTTCCTTCCTTTCTTCTTTCCCTCCTTCCTTCCTTCTTTCCTTCCTTCCTTCTGGCATTGGATTCTGAGACTCCATCTCAATTCTTTCTGCTGGAATTTATTTCTCCATCTTCTGTATTTCATACATTTCAAAACTTTTTATAGTAGTCAGGTTCCACCTGGTATAATTAGTAGCTCCACACATTTACTTTCTGCTTTCGGTTTGTAAACTCCTTGACAGCTGAGTCCTAGTATTCATTTGTTTATTTTATTTTAACAAAAACTAATACAGCACTAATAATATGTCAAGCTATGTTTTAAATGCTTTATATTCATTCATTTAATCACCATAACAATCTTATTAACTAGATACTGTAATTATCTCTATAATAAAAGTATCATTCATCTTCTAATCCTCCTAGTACCTGGTACATAAGAAATGCCCATTAATGTTGAATTAAACTTCAACTGTTTGTTTAATGATACACATCTATTTAATATCAGTGTTCCTGGAACTCCATTACATTGTGTGAATTATAAAGATAACTAATCCAGTTTTTTATTCCACAGTCAAATCTGGGAAAATGACATAAACAAGATGATGACATTTTTTCTTGGAGAGTACAGATACATCAGGATATGATAATTGTGCATTAGTTGATATTTAATAATACGTAGACATGTAGGAGGCTGCTAGGAGGAATTCAAGCATTCTAAGGAAAGGGAAAAAAGAGAGATGTGACATACCTGGAGAACTACTAAGTTTGGTGTGGTCAGACCACAGAATGAAATAAATCAGCAGAGTAAAAAGAAGTAGGCATCAACTTTGTTGATCCTCTTTTATGCCATACAAAGAAGTTCAGATTTAATCCTGACCTAATTTTTTCCAATATTAAGGATCACTGGTTCTGTGTGGTATCCATGGAACAACAAATAAATTTGAACAAAAACAGAAAATTTTTTAGGATAAAATAATTTCAAGAAACTCTGTGTGCTATAATATATCTTGCACTTTGAAAGAAAGCATAAAAGTATATTAAAAGTTCTTAGAAGCATTGCAGTATAGAAAACTGTTTACTGTTGTTTAATACAGAAATCTCTCTATATATCTGATGACAGACTTGTTGTTAGTGTAATTTCAATAAATACCTGCAGAACAGATTTGAGAAAACATGTTAAAAATTTCCTCAAGACTGTAACATGATCAGATTAGTATTCTAGAAGGTTCTATATAAGTGGCAGTATATAAATGGATTGAAAGAGGCAAGATGAAGGTACCTGGTAGGAATTATTTTTTTATTAAGTCATCCAGGAATAATTATTATGAGAGAAATGCTGAGGACCCTAAGGTAGCTGAGATGGGTGGGAGCAGATACTTTTAAGATAAGTTACTACCAGACAGGTAAAAAGGAAATCAATGACTTTCAGATTTCTGACATGAATGACTGAGTAAATCTTTGCCATAAAGAAAAATAGGAAATTCACAGCAAAACACAGTCTAGGAGAAAGGTAATGATTATATATTGGTATATGAATTTGAGTCCTTGTGGAACATCTGAGTAGAACAATCTAGGAGACAATTGGCTTTTAAGGAGTAGGTGAGGTCATGAGAGAGAAGTAAGAGGAACCATGGGATTAAGAGCCATAAAAAAGACTATTCAATAGCCTCTTGTAACACAAAAGGAGGTGCAAGAGCATATAGAGATGGAAAAGACAGGGAGGGAGATAGTTACTGAAAAGAGCAGACCAAAAAGTCCCTAGTAGCTGGCTGATCTTGGGAAGGAGGTTTTGGGAGGAATGAGACAGGAACACTTGCGGTGAAGATGAAAACATAGAAGACCATGAAAGAGGGGCACCTGGGTGGCTCAGCCAGTTAAGTATCTGCTCTTGGTTTTGGCTCAGCTCATGATCTCAGGGTCATGGGACTGAGTCCCATGTTGGGTTCCACACGCAGTACAGTCTGCTTATCCCTCACCCTCTGCCCCTCCCCACTGCGTGTGCTCTCTCTCTCTCTCTGTCTCTCTCAAATAAATAAATTAATAAAGTGTTTTTTCAAAAAAAAAAAGCAGAGCATGAAAGACACAGCAACCAATTTTCATACTTGAGAAAAATATTTTCAAGATTTTCTTTCATTTAAATTATTGATGCTTTGTTAAATTGATATTTTATAATATGAACTAATTTTTTACAGGCTCTAAGACTGTGGTTCTGTGAGTTTATACATGCTTATGTCTACACACACTGGGATCTGTTTGGAACTTTATGTTGCTTAAAGATGACTTAATGAAAGAATTCTCAATTTGAGGCAAACTGTTTTGTTCTAAATGATGACTTTCAGTATCTTGGTACTCTCCTTGTGATCTTTCTATTTTTCCCCTGTATTACACTTAAAATTTTAAGAATTTGTACCTCTTCTATTGGAGATAGAGGTCAAGTGTTGCAAAATAAAAATACTTTGTATTCCCTGAAATTTTTATTTTTTGTTCTTGGTTTCTCATTAAATAATGTATATGTACTTTATTTATTTTATTTATTTATTTTTTTTATTTTTTATGGAAAGGAAATCTTAGACTAATGAACAAATCTCCTCTTTAATTACCCTGAGTATTTGTTTCATAGTTACTTCCATTGAATTTTACCCATAGTTTTAAAAATTAAAAAAATAAATAAAAGCTCATCACTTTAAGGTATCAAGATCAGAAATAGTTATATAAATGATAAACTGTTTCAAATATATATAGTCAGGGAAATAAAAATGCCTCAGAATTTCTACTGCATTTTTTATTTGAAGAAATTGACTTGCAGGCATCATCTTATTTTATTAAAATCATTGCATAAAAAAGGAACATAAGAAGGCCCCTGGGCCTGGCATATCAACTACATTTTGTCTTACTCATTTTCCATTTTCTATTCCCCTTTTGGTTGTTATTTAAACCAGACAATAGAGTCCTGCCATATGTTGAACCCAGCAGCTCTCACCTAAATGTGTTTCTGTTTCACATGTAAGATCATTTGTTGACTGTTGAAATATTCAGTAAATCTCTATATTTTATGTGGCTCCTGGGCATTCCAAATTTATGAAAGAGGCTTTTGAAAAGTTTTTTGTTTTTTTTTCTCATTTGTTTTTTTTGGTGTTATTGCTTCACTTAAAGGATAACCAAGTATTCTCAAACTATGATCCCCAGCATATCTGCTTTCTTGATATCTTATGAATAGAATGTGGTATAAAAATATATTCTGGCCACTTAGAACTTAAGAGTAAATTAGTCAATATGATTATATAGCTCAGTATTGTCCTTGCTTTAAGAAGGCTGCATACTAAAGAATAATGGGACAAAGTCTGGATGTTGGGAAATTTGGCTTCAAGTTCCAGGTAGGCCATTAAATACTTGATAATGTAAGTAATTTAATTCCTTCAATTCTTTTAGAGACCTAAACTGAAGAATAACTATATGTACTTTCACCTTTTACTTCCCAGATTTTCTTCTTATCCCTTCCTCCCAAAGATGGTCAGTGGGTAGGATATAATTTCAGATGTGATGATACTCTAAAAACCAGAATCTTAAAACTTTATTAAAATGTAGGATCCTATGTATATTTTATACATACAAAATAATGTGATACATATGGTACAGCACATATTAAATTGTCAATAGGTAATTTGGCCATCATCTAATTTTAAGTATCTGGAAAAAATAATTTTCTTTAAATAACTTAGATCTATTTAATTTTTATCCTAGTATTTTTAACTTTGAATGAATTTAAATATGATATTATTGAATGCATATATGTGGAACCATTTTATAAATACTTTATACTCTTTAAAAATTAATGTCACTGTGACAAAAATATTGATCGGAGATTATATATATGTATGTGTGGGTATATATATGTATATGTACATATATATATATATATATATATATATATATATATATATATATATGACAAAATCATGTATTTCCTATGTATAAATTGGAAGAAGCCTCTGTTATGGTTACATCCAAGAAAAGTTAAGCTTTTATAAGTGATCTTTCGCTCCATATCTCTCTTAACATGTTTCCTGGAAGATAAGGAAAGAGTATAAAGATGCACAATTAAATAATACAGATTAGAAAACAAAAGAAAAATACTAGAAGGGGAGATAAGCAAAAACACTATCAAGTCATGGAAATCTCTTTATTTAACTAGATAAAAATGTAATCTCATAATTTTGGCTTAATTCTTTAAATGGACAGTTTGCTAAAAATTTCGGAAAGAGCAATGGGTGGGCTTTCATCGAATTATCATAAACATCAAATAGAAAAATCCTACCATTTTAACCTGAATTTTGAATACTAATCATTCATGGATTTTCACTTGACCTATTCACACTATCTCTTCATTTCCCTGGGTCCTTTCCTTCTTTTTCCCTTAGGTCATACCCCATCCTCTGTGAAGAAGCAAATAAATTTGTCTCTCATCTTACACAGAATAGCTTTTGCCCTCCTTACTAAAGCGTTAGAACCAAAACACAACTTTGGGGTTGTGGTCTTCCATCCTAATAATTTTTTTAAGGAAGTGTTCTCCATACACTGTATCTGGCCAAAAGAAAATGCAGAAATTTCCCGGTTTGTGATAATTGTGTGGGAGAGTAGTAATAAATGAATGAAAACTCTACAATCACATAGCTTTGGAGATGCTTATATGACTCTAAATATACATTTCAGAAACTAATCTGATAAGAAAAAAAAAGACAAAATGAAAATAGGACAATCAGGTGACAAGTGTTGAGTAAAAGGGGTAGAATGGAGCCAACTGGCTGCCATAGTCTGGTTATTGTTAAAAGTTGGAGATTCTTACAGATAGTCTTTCTTATTTTTAATTCTCTGAATATACCTGTTTTAAGTAATCAGTTTCTAGACAGAGCAAAACTGCACTAGTGAACAAAAACTTCATGTTGAGAGGATTTAATTGTAAGCTCAAATAGCCTTGTTTAAATGCTAAAACTGTTAACCATTTCGCCTATAGAAAAAAAAAAAACTTATAAACCTTAACTAAAATTACATGTCATGCCCTGACATTTTGTTCTTTTGAAAAGACATAGCAAAATAAATGTCTCCTACTATTAAATATGTAATCAATCATCCAGATATTCTTTTGATCACCCAAATAACTGAGTTATTTTCTTTTCATCTTTAAATATGCACTTCACATCGCTGTCATCTGGAGAACTTAGCATTCAGATACACTTAATGATATTTTGTGCTTTCCTTTGACTTTTTCTAAATTTATAAATTGTACTTTACATTTTTAACCTTCAGAGATCAAGGATATTTGAAAATGAAAAGACTTGAATATGTGAGGCAAACAGTAATTCAGGTCAGAGTCAAAGCACATTGTGGAGGAGTGGTTATTCCTGCTCAGCCTCTGACCCCTAAGTCCCCACCTTCTATGTACTTACCCAGTTGAGACATTGTTTATCAAGTTTGTTTTTTAAAAGACCACAGGATACCTTCAATTTGTCTTTAAACACCACCTAGCTGCCCTCCTTTGAGCACATTTTCTTTCTCTGGCTGCATGTTGGACTTTTAAGATTTCTTCCCACCCACCTCTTTGCTTTTCAAATCTAAGTTTATGTTCTTTTTACCATGGTCATAAGATTTGAAGTAGTGGGTTAGAACGTGGTGTGGCTTGTTCAATTTATAGTGTCCTCAAGAATTCTCATGATTCACATATGGTTAAATATGTGGTATATAGTGGTATTTTCCCTATAAGTAGACATAAAATGAAATTATTTTTCTTAAACTCCTTATAACTAGGAATCATCAATTGAAATGAGCACCCATGTTTATGTTGCACAAGAGAAGGCAGGCCATATGTGAATTTATGTTCTCAGTTTTCCAGTTTGTGTATATTGCACACCAAAGTCAAAACCTCACCCCAACATCTCCCAGAAGTCCTCCTTTGGCTTTAAAATTCTTCTGTCCCAAAGATAAATGTTTACTGCCCACATACGAAAATACATGTTTATGTATTTTTTATGTATTTATTCACTCAGGGCTCACTCACTTCCAGAACCACTCTTGTCAAGCCTTCCCTTGGCTGGATCTTGGCCACACATAGCCACTCAGCCGGGCCTTCCTAATGTTCTGAGAGTTGAGTCATTCCTTCTGCTGCTGGAGGGTGAGAGGTTTCTCCTCATCCCTGTCCAGCCACTGCTGTTCCCGACCCAGGCACCTGCCCAGCATCACAGCTTCTTACAAAAGTGCACCCTCCCTGAAGGCTCTGCATTCTGTACTTGCTAAACAAAGTGCGAGTGTTTCATATGTCTAGTAGCTCCTTATTGGACCTCCTCCCTAATGAAATATTTCCTTAGCCCTTTATGGTCAAGAGTGATTTTAGATTACATTTAAATGTGATTATCAAGTAAAGGCTATTTTTAAAGATAAAATATACTTTTTAATGTATAATCATATCATGAAAGAGTGAAAATTTAACCTGAAAGACAGTTCTTCCCATATGTGGTTCATACATTTCAATCCACAAAATTAAATCAAACCTGGACAGATACTGCAGAACATACATGAGAAAGCAGAAAATGCCATGAGTAGAATCCAGTAAGATCTATCCAGGCCTGGATTATATGATGGAGATCAGCCATAGTACAGAAGGGTATGACAGGGCTCTGCCCTAGCCCAGTGCTTTCATTACCAGGTAAATGTTCTTGTTTTTTATATATAAAGTCAGTTGGCTTTATTTCCTAGAAATATATAAGGAAAGAAAAGAAGTTTCGGTAATTCCTTTAGGAATTTGTCACTTTGTTAAACTGACAGTGTCAGAAATTTGGATGATGTTTTTTAGGTTATTAGACTTCAGCTTTACAGCACAGATGAGATGATTGTTAATAACATGTTAAAGTTTGAAATGAGGTCAGCATTGTAGGACACTTTTGCCTTTGTTAATGAAATGAGTGGATTGGAAAGAAAAGGTAATAACCTATTGAGGACACATGAATGAAACATAGGCAACATTGGAAAATAGAAAAGGGCTAAGTGTGTGTTGCCAGGTAAGATCTTTTCATGGTTGTAGCATAAAGAGGAAATGAAATTTTAATTAGTGATACAAATTGATTTATGTGGACTTCTCTGGAAAAGCGTTGAGGTTCTCCAATAATGTGGGCATTTGTGTATTTGGAAGAACACATCTATTAGAATACACTAGTGAGGGCGCCTGGGTGGCTCAGTTGGTTAAGCGACTGCCTTCGGCTCAGGTCATGATCCTGGAGTCCCGGGATCGAGTCCCGCATCGGGCTCCCTGCTCAGTGGGGGGTCTGCTTCTCCCTCTGACCCTCTTCCCTCTGACTCTCTTCCCTCTCGTGCTATCTCTCATTCTCTCTCTCAAATAAATAAATAAAATCTTTAAAAAAAAAAAAAAGAATACACTAGTGAAAGTAATCACTTTCTTGATTTTCTATTCTGAGAACCAAATGTAAGGTTCAAAATGAGAATTAATTAACCAGAGGGATTCACATATCCCACCCCAGCATGGAGACCCATTCTCTTTGCAAGATAAATGGGGGACCCATTTCTAGCAGAGAGGTCTCAGACCTTGTGTCACCCACTAGAATCCTGTATCGTTCACCATCAATTCTTCATGCTTGTCATCTTTTCCGGTAACTGGGGTATTGAGTTGTCCTACATGTCTCTATTCAGTTCTTGACATTTCAATTCATACCAAACTTATTAATTTCCACCCTACCCATCTATTGCCTTAAATTTTTAGTTCCCATGGTTACAGCTGCCCTACCCACTCCCTACTGTCTGGTTACTAAAACCTTCTACAAATGCATTGCTGCCCTTCATTTCATCCTACAATATACAGGTAGATGTCCTTCAAGCTACCTGTCTCTATACCTGGGTATACATCTTGATACTTAGATCCCACTAGTGACATATCTCCTTGTCTTTCTGTATCTTTCCATTTTCTCAGGTTCCATTCAGTCAGCTATATTTTCCTCCCCCTTACTGAATCTAGAAATAATCACTGTTGTACTACACTAATGAGAAAGATCAGAATAAGTCCAAATTTATGGTGTTCAAGAGTTGATAGTATATAATCTTAAAAATGAAGACAAATTATTTAATTAGCTTTCTCCAATGAATTTATAACAGTTTATTTTTTCCCCACAGATAGCATAGCATAGCACAAAGAGGCATTTCTTAATGAAAGGGTGAATATACTATTAAAAGAAATTGATGTTTGCAGTCACATGTATTTATACAAAGTAACTTTGTAAAAAAATTTCAAATATTTTTTAAAGATTTTATTTATTTATTTGAGAGAGAGAGAGAGATAGCAAGAGAACATGAGTGGGGGCAGGGGGAGAGGGAGAAGCAGGCTCCCCACTGAGCAGGGAGCTCAATGCGGGACTCAATCCCAGGACCCTGGGATCATGACCTGAACCGAAGGCAGATGCTTAACTGACGGAGCCACCTAGGCGCCCCTCAAATATTTTTAAAATTATATTTAGCCTTACATTTTTTTCTAATTGAATTAAGTTAAAAACTTGTTCTTCTATGTAACTTTGGAGCTAGATATATCAAAGTGAAATGTATAACTATTAAAAATTAAATATTTGGCAGAAAAATAAATAAATTTGAATAAACTAAACATCTATGAAACTATTATAATTTTCTATTTCATTATAAATGTGAATATTTTTCTCAGTGTTCTACCATACAGAATACATCTAGGGCTATACTTTGGTAGAGGAAAGGGTATAGGACTAGAGAAATCTGGTATTCTAGGTCTGACTCAACTCTTGGTTAAGTATGCAACTTTAAGGTAAGCCATGATTTCTGTATCTGTTACACAGTTTTGTTTGTAGGTAGAAGTAATTCATTTAACATTGTGATTTTTAATAAACTTTTAAAGTATTTTAAATGTCTTTGATCTTCAATATTTGATTTAATGTTAGAGATTCATTTAACATCAAGGAGGGTATAAATTCAAAATGTATGATGCAATTATTATAAATTAATTACATCTTAGGTGACTGTTAAAAGCTGGAATTTAATGCACATATATAAAAGGGGAAACCTAGTTAATATACAATAAAATTATATGAGAATTACTTAAACTTAGGCTATAAATGTAAATTACATTCTTATTAGCATATAAAACTTTCAGTATTACTATTCTCAAGATATTTAGGCATAGCCATAAAGCATAGTTACAGCTAGAGTTAATTTTTAAAAAAAATAGAAACAGGATTCTCTTTATTATGTTTTCTGGTGGTACTAAAAATGTACTTAATTAACTTCTTCAAAACAATTATATGAAGTGGAAATTAAGAAATGGACATTATCAGCACTGCTTAAAGATCTTATCACACACAAACATATGGTAATATATGTATGAACATAAATACAGATATACATATATGTCACTCATGTAACATGCATACATAAGAATTGATTAATATATGAATATAAACATGTAAATAAACTCTGACACTTGACAATTATGTAAATTAGCATCTATTTCCAACAGAAATACCCATGTGGCTAAAACGGGACAAGTGAGATCATAAAGTACTAATGGTGCTGAAATTTAATAGCAAAATTCCATAACAGATTTTTATCAAAAATTGAGGAATTGAGCATAAATAGCTTACTTAAAATCAAATAGACATTTGATATGAAATACATAATCATTAACACACTTAAAACATTCCTATTTAGTTTTATAAATCAACCTATATAGACTTAGTCAAGATATCTTCTTATTCATACTGAGCCTATATTTTACTAATTAACTAAAGAGTGGAAAATTATTCTAAATATGTATAAAATTTGAAGAAAAAATATTACATTTATGCTTATAGCAAAATATGTAGTCAAAATGTATTATGCTAATTACTAATTTATACTTCAATTTTGCTTTCGAGTTTTATTTTCATAGCTGTAACTAACTCAACTAAAAACAATGGAAAATCAAGTATCAGTAGACTCTTGAGCTATAGATTCTTTAGACAAATCCATTACAGGAGAGAAAAACTGTGTAAATACAATTAAAAGGCAGAGCTGTCTTATACTTATTTGTAATGTGCAAGGCAAAATTTGTGAAACTCAGATATTTATGACATTTCTTTGCTTTGGTGAATAAAACTTTCCACACTTCTGCTTTTCTTATCTAATCAGTGTTCCCTTTTCTATTTTTCTCATCCAGCAGCCTCTTTGATGTCATTATGTCCTGAGTTTGAGTCCCATATTCCCCTCTCTCTATAGCTCTTTCTTCGACAATCATGTCCATTCTACGAATTTCATCATAAATGTTGTGAAAATGCTTTACTAATCAGGATTAAACTGAACCTGACTCTGTAAACATTTACTCATAGAACCTGAAGGATTTCTGGAGAACCAACCTTTGCAAGAGAGGACAAATAAAAAGAAAAATTTCAACACAACCTTTACTTGAGATGTCACTATGTATCCTACCACAGCAAGACACTGGTGAACAATGCAGTCACCATGAATAGTATTTTAAGCCCTCTGCCTTTGTAGCATTCTCTCAAGATTTAAATTCTCATGCAGGAGATTTCTGTAGGGTATGCTTGGGTCCATGGCCATGCCTCAACTGCCTGGGATAGATAAAAGAAAGGTCTTTATTCTCTCAAGATAGGTGGGGCCATGGTAGTCTCCTAATTTTCGAACTGCCTATTATTGGTTTCCTCCTGAACTTCCTAATTGGCATTGAAATTTATCATCTTATACAGACAACTAACATCCCCTATGGCTTTTTGAAGTCTTGATTTTCACTACACTTGAGTTTACATGTTCATTTAACATTTACCTGAGGTAGATACAGGGGACATAATCATGAATAAGGAACTGTCCTGGTCAGAGAGGAGATCACAGTCAATAGGAGAGCTTGAACAATGAGCTGTGGTCTCATGTGATAAACACTAATCATAGAAATAGTTCTATGCAAATTGATGGGAGAAACGACTCAATGAAAGACATTTTAAAATGCATCATAATTCTTTCTGCTGTTGGCTCCCTTCTTGATCTAATTGCCTCCAGTCCAGTCATCCCATGTGTTCTTGTAAGAATGTTCTTCCTAAAGCACAGCAGCAATCACATTATTTTCTGTTTTAAGACCTTAATTGTTTCTCTTTTTAGAATTACGAAAAAAATCTATTGATCTCTCTACCTATTATCTATCTATCATCTATCTATCTATGTATCTAATAAAGTCTTTCTCATTGCACTTAATGGCCCACAAGATGTAAATCTCACTCACCATTATAATTTTACTTGGTGCTAATCAAAATTCTTAATCTTTAGGCATACCAAAAACTTATGTTGATTACAGTATTCACTAAATTAATACCTTTCCTCACAATCTGCCATCCACCTATAATACACATCTTTCAACTGTTCCTGTAAGCATCCTATAATATTGATACTTCAGATAAAATATCCATGAAGATTTCAAGCTTTCCTTGATTGCCTTGGCCTGAGGAATTCTCTTTAGTATTATTCATTAGTGATCCATTAGCTATCCATTACCCATTATCTACTTAAAATCTATCCATTTATTATAAAAACAGTGAAAATATTTTCTTATTTTCTGCTAAGTATCTATGTCATATACATAGTAAATGCTGCCAGTTTATAAGTCTCAAAATTCAAAAATAAATTAATACTTTTCTCCCTGTATAACATATTAGTTTATCATTTTAATTATTTTCATAGAAGAATAGGTTTAAAATATAAAAGTAAGTTGTTTAATGAAGAGCAATAAAATATTTTGATAAAGGAAAGAACAGTATGTTAATGACAGTTTTATCAATTTGTACATTTTTGTGGGTAGAGAACAGAACATCTCACATAGAGCAAATCTATTTTGAATTTAATTTTGTACTCGTTCATGAATTTTATATTACCTATCATAAAAGCATCTACCTGGCTATTTTATAATTAAAGTTAAATTGAATTTTCTAATAGGTTTTAGACTAATAAACACCTTATTGTAAAACTATATCAAAGTATTTCTGTAAAAGTATATGTAGAAAAAAGTATACTATGTAGCGATATTTGGGTCATTCTTACTTAGATTTTTTTTTTCAAAGTAACACAGTACTAAGAGTTACACATCTATTGCATTTTAGAGCTTTCTTTATTTTTCAGAAAAAATACAAAAAATTAACAAACCATGTGCAAGTATACCAATTAAGAGTGCGTGAAAAGGAGTGTTTTATTACTTTTCTAGAATTATTTCACACATTATTTTGGATTACTTTGAACACCAAAAATCTTTATGTTCTAAAAATTTACAGACCTGTAAATCTAGGCTGTTGGCACTTTCTCACTTCTGTGTTTATTCTTTTCCTAGGCAAATCCCTACACCTGTTCTTCTTCTCTTCTCTTTTAATCTTTTTTGCATTCTTTTAATCTCTTCTGTATACTTGCTCTGTCTATTATGACCTATCGTATCTTTAAACCCTTCCTTTGCCTTTTTTTCTTTTCATTTACTTAAAATAGATCACTTACATGCTACTCTTTAGCCCTACCTCTTCCCCACGCCACTGATTTTCTCCTTTCCTTTCCTTAACTTCCTCTTCGTCCTTTCATACCTCAGTACAGGACAGTCTAGATGGCTGCCTCCCCCTTCCCTCAGAGCATCAACTTACACAACTTTCTCTAAAGGATGACCATCTTCATACTTAAAATCAGTGGTCTTTACTCATCCACATTTCATTTAACCTCACTCACCTTTATACTCACCTGCTTCTTAAATCTATTGCCTACTTTGGCTTGCACTGTCCTTTCCAAATCCCCCTCCTATCTTTCTGAGCATTATTTGCTGGTGGTGTTTTGCATTGACTCCTCTCCTAGAGAGTAAAATACATTCTAACTCATTAGAATTTCATTATAAATACAGGTCTTGGTTATAACCAGTAGAACTCAATTCTGGGTAATTTAGTAAATGCATGTATGTATTACATGTGTACATATATATGCATATGTGTGTATATGTGTGTACATATGTGTAAACCACCATGCACATGTACACAGAAGGAAAGGATGCTTTTAACAGAAGGATATTGAGGAAAAGAGACTGAAGAGTTTTCAGAAGGGACAAGTTTCAGAAAAGTCAAGAAGATTAGCAGGAATTAATAAAGATTTCTTCAGCTGCTGCCATTCCCATGAGCATGTTCCAAACATTTCTTGGCTTATATGTCCTTTAGCTAAAGATGCAAATTTTAGGAAGCTACCATCTGATTTGCATAGCTGGGGTCAGGAGAGGGACACACCTTAACACTCTCCAAAATTTAGGATCTGATTGCTAATTTATAAAAACAATTCAGATGTTATTATGAGAATAAGGAACAACTGATACTGGGCAGACAAACAGCAGCCGTCTAGTGTATGTGCCTTTCTTGTCCTCTCAGAAAGCTCCTTTACTCCGAGGGACTGTGCAGGAGAAGTCAGGGGCTCTGATTAATGCAGTAGTCCTGTCCTACAGTGTCTAGAACCCAGAGTCATATATATCCTCTCATCTCCAATCAGGGATACAACATAAATGTGGTTACAAAGCAGAAACTGCACAGTGACGGGCTCATATTGGATTCTCAGTTATATACCACACTAAATATACTGAACTAAATATGTTATATACCACACTAAATATACTGAACTAAAGCATGAAGAAGTAATATATCCCCCCAGGCCCTTTTGGTTGTACACTACTCTTATTCTTAGATCATCCTGAGACTTCCTCATGAGAGACACAGCCACAGACCAATAAGAAGGAAGCAAACCAAAAATAATTTGTATTATGAAGAACTCCTCCATTTGTATCACATGCTCAGCCTTTTTATATTTATACATACACATGCGGTTGTGGTGGCTTTCTCTTTTGTTTCATGGAATCTTGGGTTTCAACTACATTATGACCTTAACTGGACAAGGCAAATAATTTTATATAAATAATTACTGTTGGCTTGGAGAGATTATTTTTTATTTGTATAGGATTCTTTTTGCTGACTGTATAATAGTTCAGATCTTTAGAATCAATTATTAGTGTCCCTTATCTTTGCTACTCATAATGTAAAAAGGTCTTAGCAGGAAAGAAGGAAGACAGAACAGATGAGGCCAAAGCACCACCTAAGGAAGGTTGGGGTCTGAATGTCTTGAATACTCAGACATCCCTGGGTAGGAAGTCAAGTGGCTGTTAGGATGCAGAGACTGCCCTCACTCTGTGGGCACTAAGTCTAACACATTTTATAAATGATCTTTAAGGCTTTATTTCCATTGACACATGTGTGATTCACATTCAAGATTCACAAATTAGGAGAACAAGGCAAAATTGAAAATTGGATGACTTTCCCTTGATTTGGCCAAGTATCTGACCGATATTTTGGTCTTAAAATATAGATATTTAAAAATTAAATATGACCTATTATTTCAAAACATAATAAAATATAGAACAATTTACTTTTTGTGTAGTGCACTAATAGTCACCTTTTGTTATCAGATTTTGTATAGAGGTGTTTTGATTTTGAAAAATAATTGTTTGGGGCACTTGGGTGGCTCAGTCAGTTAAGTGTCTGCTGTCAGCTCAGGTCATGATCCCACAGTCCCGGGATTGAGCCCCACATCAAGCCCCACATTGGGCTCCATCCTCAGTGGGAGTCTGCTTCTCCCTCTGCCCCTCAGCCGGTCCTGCTTGCTTTCTCTCCCTCAAATAAATAAATAAAATCATAAAAAAATAAAAATAATTGTTTTCATAAAGTCTGTATTTTTAAGTATTGTATAATCTTTTCATGTACCTTCATCTTCTTAAGGAAGAACGAAAAGAAAAGCATTCATGAATGAATATTCTTTTATAATTTAAAAGAACTTTGTATGTTATATCAGCAAAAACAATTTTGAGAATGGCACTAGATAAAGGTCAGTGTGGGATATTCTTTTTTTTTATTTTTTTATTTTTTTATTATGTTATGTTAATCACCATACATTACATCATTAGTTTTTGATGTAGTGTTCCATGATTCATTGTTTGTGTATAACACCCAGTGCTCCATGCAGAATGTGCCCTCTTTAATACCCATCACCAAGCTAACCCATTCTCCCACCACCCCCCTCTAGAACCCTCAGTTTGTTTTTCAGAGTCCATCATCTCTCATGGTTCGTCTCCCCCTCCGATTTCCCTCCTCTTCATTCTTCCCCTCCTGCTATCTTCTTCTTTTTTTTTTTTAACATATAATGTATTATTTGTTTCAGAGGTACAGATCTGTGATTCAACAGTCTTATATTAAAGGTTTTTAGAAAGAAAACACATTTTATAAAAGAAAATCAACATTTTTGCTAAGATTTTCACTCATCTTATGGATGTCTCTTCAATGTGTGTGATATACATGATAATGTGCATTTTCATTAAGATTTGAAAAGGTTATATGGTGCCTGAAAATTAGTCATGAACATATTCATTGAAAAATACCCTGTCCATGAAATTTCATGTAGATATTATATCATTGTATTTATTCTCCCCTCTGTGCTTTTTATTTTATTATTTTTTATTTTTTATGCTTTTTAGATTTAGCAATTTGAACTTATTTGTCTTTCATTTTTCTTCAAAGCAATCTTCAAATTATCACTACCTGTATGCAGTCATTTACTGGTAGGCTAAATTTCCTACTGGGTAGATTTGAATATGCATTATAGCATTTTGGAGAACAAAAGAGTAAATGAATGAAAAAAAAATTGATTCCCAGTATTCATTGCAAACAATAATGCCTTCATCAAAATGTGTGTGGGAGGAGGGAATTATATGCACCGATTTTCATGAATGGGCTCACTTCTTGCCCATGTTGTTCCAAAAGTAACACTAAAAAAAAGTTTGCAATGTTATTTTTCTGTTCTTTTTTATTCTTTGCATTTTACAAGTATCACATATATATGTAATTGTTGCCATTCTAGAACAGAACAATAGCCATCTATCTGTTTATGATTATTTTGTATGATAGAGAGTTGCTTCTGAGAAAGACTCAGACCTTTTTGATTTATATGATTGCAAAATACCCTTTCACCGCAGGGAAATTATTTCACATCATATTATATTCATTAGTGTGCACCCTGTAGGACTGGAATTGATTATTATTTTAATGCAGCCATGATCGCAGTCTCTATGTTTTCCTAATCACATCAAATCCATTGGATGCCACTGAAGGTTTTTTTTCCCTAGCAACCATGAGTGGAAGGAAGAACTATAGTATAACTATATGCCACACTCTAAAGAACACAGAATTTCAGAGAGAGAAATTCTGAGAGAATTCTGAGAAGAGAGAAGTCTGATTTAGTAGCCCGAGAGAGAGGTCTATGAATCTGCAACCACTAAGTGCACATTAAGAAACAATCAGCTATATGTTGGCTAATTGAATTTAAATTTAAAAAAAGAAAGAAAAGAAACAATCAACTACGTTGTCAGGCAGGCAAGTCATGAAGAATCATTTATTTCCAGAATAGAATTTGAATGTTTCAGGGAATACAGTGCCTTTAACCTTCATACAAGTATGGAAAACATTTTTAAATATAAAATTTGAGGATGAAAGAATAACCATAACCATTTTAAAAGCATCAGATGAGGGTCTTGCCACAGCTCTTGAATTGTAAAATGATATTTCTGTAATTTAAAATTTCTGTAATTTAAAAACAAAACTGATTTAAAACATTTTTTTTTTCTTTTCAAGTTGCCTGAACAAAAATTTCCAGCCTCTTCCAGCAGGGGAGGGTAGATATGAGTTATGTAAGCGAGTCAGAAGAAATGATATTTTATTGATCCATTTTGAGAAGGTTGCAAAGATCTGCCTGGAGAATAACCCAGAAAAAGGTTCTAAAGCATGAGAAGAGCCGCTGAGGTCACAGTGTTTAATCTGAAGGATTGATAAGGAAATTAATTCTTTTTCTCTGAATATCAAGCTCAATCATGCTAAAACTGATGAGACCAGAGGCTTGGAGGAGAGCCAAGGTAGCAATTGGAGAGAGATACTTAACATTAGTGATCACTTAAGCTTTAATGCAGTGAAATGTAATCCACATAAACAAAAGCTCTTTGGGGTCCTCAATAATTTTTAAGAGCATAAGGGAGTCCTGAAATCAACAAGATTGAAAACCACTGGTCTAAGATCTTAAATTTTTTTTTTAATTTTATTTATTTATTTGACAGAGAGAGACACAGTGAGAGAGGGAACACAAGCAGGGGGAGTGGGAGAGGGAGAAGCAGGCTTCCCGCGGAGCAGGGAGCCCGATGCGGGGCTCGACCCCAGGACCCTGGGATCATGACCTGAGCCGAAGGCAGACGCTTAACGACTGAGCCACCCAGGCGCCCCTAAGATCTTAAATTTTATAAAAATGCAGCAACCACTTGAGTCCGAGCCTGAAGAAAAAGCATACATGGAGAAACAGAGGTCATGCCAGTCATGTGGTTACCATTCTTCCTCAGTAATATCATCTTAGGGCTTGGATCAAAATTAGAACTCATTCTTCCATAAATAACTTATTTTAAGGATGAGGAAACTGAG
The DNA here is from genome assembly GCF_004348235.1 of Phoca vitulina. NCBI lineage: Eukaryota > Metazoa > Chordata > Mammalia > Carnivora > Phocidae > Phoca > Phoca vitulina. Next base: position 23,606,126 of record NW_022589714.1, read on the forward strand.
ACCCAAAATACAAAGAGCTACCCATAATTGAACATTGGAAAAAGAATCCCTAATTCTTGACCCTACAGCAATGCTCTTTCAATTATTTTACATTGCTTTATTAGAAACTTATACTTTTTTAAATTTAGCTTAAAATGGGCATTATTACATTGCTTTAGCCAATACGAATAATTAAAAGTAAGAATTTACTTTTTTGTAATATTTCATTAATTTTTTCACTTACGTGCTTTTTTTTGTTATACTCCAGTTTTGTTGTTTCTACCAGTTGTGCCTCTGTTAACATGAAAATGTTAGATATTCAGAATGTTAGGCACCCAAACTACTAGAGCAGTAGAAAGCATAATATAACTAATTTTAGTAAGGCTAGATAAACACCTGTCATTCTATTCAGGAAAGTTCTCAAGTGTTAAAGCCCTTGGCATTGCTTTATCACTTTATTAAAGGTGTACTTGTCTGCAAGTCTTTTCCTTCTAAACACTTTATTTGTGGTAGCAACTCTTCATTTTGTTTTTTTGAAAAAAGCAAAACAAAATGAAAAAAGCTTATTGTCGTAGAAGCCAGAACCCAATAGAATTCTGTAGAAAGTAACCAGTGAATTTTTTTTCTCAATTTGGAAATGAAGATTAGAAATCTCTTCCCTTCTTTGAGTTTCTAAGTACTTATATTGTCCTGACTTGAGTATCTCTGTTTTAGAATCATTTAGTCCAAACTTCGTCCAGTTGATTTTTATTGTATATCTAGGAAACAGTATGTTTCAATTTGAAAATTAAAAAAAAATGTGATGAAGATAATCTCTTACTATGGTCTTCGTATTGAAATCAAAATGCATTCCCTTCCCTCTTCAACTTCACTAGAAACTTGCCTTATATGATATATGGTCCTGTCTATATTATGTTGTGTATTTTTAGGGAATAGATAATTTGAATAATAAGGCAAATTTTTTTATGAAGATTATTTCAAAGTGTTGGAATTATTGCTTCATACTGGTCACACAATAGAGCTATGAAGTCTTCAATTTCTTCTCTCGATATTTTCTAAGCAAACATTTCCCTTATTATAAATATATATAATATATAAATATATAAATAATGTAATTTAAATTATTCCTATCATAAAAATTCTTGGATAGGATGATTTTTTTCATTTTTTGTAAGATAAATGATCACTTTGGTTACCAGTACCATTTGATCGTTTCTTAAAAACTTTAATTTCATTGAACTTTTTGTAATACTATTTGTAGTACAGGATATTTACAAAATTCTAAAGATCTTTCATATTCAAGTGAAAGAACATAGTCTTTATGGGATCAACTTTACAACTGATGAACTAGCTATGTACTCAGCCTTGAACTTGCTATATGAAATGAGGTAGGGGTCATAAGAGAAGAGGGCGGTGGTTTTGTTGAAACTGAATATACTTTCCATGCTATATCCAGGTTTGTAAGAAAGGAGATAATTAGTATTTGTATTTAAAAATACAAGAATAAGGAGCAGCTGGGTGGCTCAGTCAGTTAAGCGTCCACCTTCGGCTCAGGTCATGATCCCAGGGTCCTGGGATCTAGCTCCACGTCAGACTCTCTGCTCAGCCAGGAGCCTGTTTCTCCCTGTCCGCCTGCCCCTCCCCCTGCTTGTTCTCTCTCTTTCTCTCTCTGTCAAATGAATAAACAAAAACTTTAAAAATACAAGAATAAAATTATAAGATAGAAATTGTGGAATAATCAACAAATTGAAATACTATGCTCCTAACTCTATTTGCATAATTTAAGTTAATAGTGTCTCATTCTCTATGTCCAAATTTTTTTGCATTTTTAGCATGTCTGTTGTAATAGAGACAGGAAGCACACTAGAGTGGGGGTAACTTTTGCTTCTAACTCCTACTCCAATTTCAGCCCACGGTCCAGGATATTTCTCTTCTCCTTACTAGTTAGTGGAGAGCATAGGAATACTGTTTCCACAACTTCCACCCCATTGTCCATACTATTATTTTTCTCTCCACATAGATAGGTAAAGTTGTTATGAATCTAGCATTCACTGGTCTTTGTTCCTCTATAATACAGGTCAATGCTTACACATGCCATGTACCCTTACTTTTTCAACTCCACCTGGACTCTATAATCTTTATATATAATAGCCCTTGTGCTCCCAATCTCCAGGCTGGAAGACTTTCTGAGCAAGCCATCTTCCCAGGCAGGCTGAACAATAGGAGTTCGATGGATTTTGGGGTCAGGCACCATCTTCCAGCTCCTTGACCTTTAACTTGAAGGCAAATGGAATGCAGTGAGCTTGGTTATCATGAATTAAATAGGAAGTCAGAGATGTGACTGTGATCTCCAATAAAGCCTACCAGCTTTGTCAGGAAACCTAGTACTATAACAGCCAATACTTGTATTTCCTTTTGTCTCTTGAGGTTCTACCAGTGTTTAAAAAGACAGAGGGTAAAAGGAATATGTGATTGGACCCCTAATATCTAGCTGCAAGTAGATAATCAAATTAGAAAGGAGAACAAAATCAAGTGGTTATCTTCTTATTTCTTTTTTTTTTTAAAGATTTTATTTATTTATTTATTTGAGAGATAGAGAGAGAGCACATGAGAGGGGGGAGGATCAGAGGGAGAAGCAGACTCCCCACTGAGCAGGGAGCCCGATGCGGGACTCAATCCCAGGACTCCAGGATCATGACCTGAGCCAAAGGCAGTCGCTTAACCAACTGAGCCACCCAAGCGCCCCTTCTTATTTCTTTATAATTTCAAAAACTCAGTTAAAATTTCAATTACAATGAAGTGATATAGAAATCTAACTTGTTCAGATTTAATGTGTCCATTATACTATAAAACATGTCATAATTAGGAATTATTTTGGCCTTGAAAATCTGAGAACACATGTTTTTACCCTTGCCTATAGTGACATGAATATAAGCAACAGAACAATTGTTTCCAGTTCATATCAGGATATTCTAGTGAACATTATGATGTATAAAGTAACATTGTAGGTGCATTGATTCTTGGGCTATCTTGACATTTATAGAAAGAAAATAGGAATTTCTCTTTCCAATATGCAGTTGTTACTAAGACTTTTTGAGTTAATTCATCTAATGTGTTAGAAAGCCTAATTATTGTGAGATCTGACAAAAAGCAGTCAATACACTTGTTCTCCTATGTGGTTTTAGCAGTATTAAATGGGTTTCTAGTAAATTATTACTCATCAAACACTGAAATCATTGTAGGTTTGGTGTTTCAGAGCTTCCACATCACCAATCTGGAAAATCAACACTAACTTCTTCATATAAAACAGATAGATAAACAGGGAAGAGCCCGGACAAATATGATTTTAAGAAGCATAAGCTCAGTCCTTCCAAGGGTACACGTTCAAATCAATTGTGAGGTGATATACATTGTATTCAAGGCTGTATTGCTAAATCATGTGGTTTTAGGCAGCTAATGTTTGACAATGGGACTTTAAATATGTACAAGATTCTGTCACCAAAAACATATCCTTACCTGTTAGATTTTAGCTTAAGAAATAGTTTGGGAATGAGGAGAAATACATCATAAATATTTTGGGAATGAGAAGAAATACCTCATAAATAATTTGGGAATGAGCATCATAAATCCTGTGGGAATGAGGGCAAATGCTCACTTAAGTTGTCCTAAATTAGGCCAATTCAATAATGGAATAAAATTATTAAAATAATCATGACATTATCCACTTTATTTGAAACATCTTAAAAAGTTACATTCTGAAAATAGAATCAGTTGGAAATTTAATTGAAAACCAGAAATAATTTATGATTACCCTGATAATTGTAATCTATAAATTAATTTGTTCCTTATTTCACTCAATGAACTAGAGAAATTTCCTAGTATTTATTAGGTAAAGCAGTTTTAAATCAGAAAAACTAAGGAAGTTAACTTACTTTGAACTGATCCTTTGATAAGACATTAACTCTTCAGCAGACTGCTATGAAGTATTTATAAATTATTAAATTATCGGGGGCAGAGCAAGATGGCAGAGGAGTAGGAGACCTGGATTTCGTCTGGCCCCAGGAATTCAGCTGGATAGGGATCAAACCATTCTGAACACCTACTAACTCAACAGGAGATCAAAGAAAAGAATAGCAACAACTATCTGAACAGAAAAACGACAACTTTCTGGAAGGTAGGACGTGCAGAGAAGTGAATCCGAGGTGATATTTGGGAGGATAGACGGCGGGGAAGGGGGCCTCCATCCGCCGCTTCTGGCAAGTGATAGAGCCGTGGAGCACAAAGTTGGAACTTTTAGAAGTCGGCTCCACTGAGGGACGTCGCTCCAGTGGCTAAGCGGAGGGTGGAACCCTCGTGGGATAGTGTGGTCTCAGGACCCTCAGGGTCACAGAAAGACCAGGGGTGCCTGAGTGTGGCAGAGCTCCCAGGTATTGGAGCGGGGAAGCCAGCTGCAGAGACTGAGCCGAGGAGCAGGCTCTCAGCTCGGGGTTGCCATAAACTGTCACCCGGGACAGTCGGGCCACTGCTCCTCCAGCAGGGACCCAACAAGCGGCAGATCCAGGGAGACTCACCTTCCTCCCCCGGGGAGAAGCGGCATGGGAGCGTACCGCAGGGAGCTGCTGGGTTTGGAGACTCCACACAGGGTTGTGTGCCAGAGAAAGAAATGCTCAGTCACAGGCCGGGTGAGCACGGAGTGTGGCCGGAGACCGGGGAGACGGAAGTGATTGCTTTTCTCTGGAGGCGCACTGAGGAGTGGGGACCTGAGTTCTCGGCTCCTCCGGGGTGGAGATTGGGAGGCTGACATTTTCAGTCTCCTCCAAAGCCCAAGGGAAAGCTTGCAGGAACAAAAGCTCCCAAGAGCAAACCCGAGCAGATTACTTAGCCCGGACCAGGCAAGGGCGGGGCAATTCCACCTCCAGCAAACATTTTGGGAACCACGGCAACAGGCCCCTCCCCCAGAAGATCAGGGAGAACAGCCAGCCAAGACCAAGTTTACCGATCAATGAGAACAGCAGAACTCCAGCACTAGGGGAATACTGCACATAGAATCCATGGCTTTTTTACCATGATTCTTTAGTCTTTCAAAGTTAATTTTTTTTTTAGCTGTCTTTTTTTTTTTTTTTTTGGAATTTTTCTTTTTCCCTTTTTCAACCAACATCTTATGAATCCTTTTTTTAAAAAAACATTTTTATTTTTCATTTTTAGAGTCATATTCTATCCCTTCATAGTAGTTACCCTTATTTTTGGCATATATATATTCTGAGATACAGTTTCTTGTAACAGATCAAAATATACCCTAAATCTCTACTGTATGGGTTTGTTCTAGTCTCCTGCCTGATCACATTCTCTCCCTTTTTTTTTTTTATCCTCTTCTTTCTTTTTTCAAACAACTATTATCTTATCAATTCCTTTTATAAAATCTTTTATAATTTTCATCTTTACAGTCATATTCCATCCCTTCATCATATTAACCCTTATTTTTGTACATATATAAGTTTTCTTCCTTTAAAATTTTGGGAGGCACTTTCTTCTAACAGACCAAAATACACCCAAAATCTAGTGTGTGGCACCGATCTATGCACCAGCCTGATCATGTTTGATCATATTCTGTTTTTTTGCTTTGTTCCGTTTTTGTTTCTTTTTATCTTTTCCTTTTTCTTTTTTTTCTTTCTCTTTTTTCTTTCTTTCCCTTTCTTTTCTCCCGGTCTCAGGTCTTTTCTGATTTGTTTAGAGTATATTTTCTGGGGACGTTGGTACCCTGTTAGCATTTTGTTCTCTCATTCATCTATTCTCCTCTGGACAAAATGACAAGACAGAAAAAATCATCTCAACAAAAAGAACAAGAGGCAGTACCGACTGCCAGGGACCTACTCAATACAGACATTAGTACAATGTTGGAACTAGAGTTCAGAATGATGATTTTAAAGATACTAGCTGGGCTTTAAAAAAGCATGGAAGTTATTAGAGAAACCCTTTCTGGAGAAATAAAAGAACTAAAATCTAACCAAGTCAAAATCAAAAAGGCTATTAATGAGGTGCAATCAAAAATGAGGGCTCTAACTGCTAGGATAAATGAGGCAGAAGAGAGAATTAGCGATATAGAAGACCAAATGATGGAAAATAAAGGAGCTGAGAAAAAGAGAGATAAACAACTACTGGATCACGAGGGCAGAATTTGAGAGATAAGCAATACCATAAGACGAAACAACATTAGAATAATTGGGATCCCAGAAGAAGAAGAAAGAGAGAGAGGGGCAGAAGGTATATTGGAGCAAATTATAGCAGAGAACTTCCCTAATTTGGGGAAGGAAACAGGCATCAAAATCCAGGAGACACAGAGAACCCCTCTCAATATCGATAAAAATAGGTCAACACCCCGACATCTAATAGTAAAACTTACGAGTCTCAGAGACAAAGAGAAAATCCTGAAAGCAGCTTGGGAGAAGAGATATGTAACCTACAATGGTAGAAACATTAGATTGGCAACAGACCTATCGACAGAGACCGGGCAGGCCAGAAAGGACTGACATGATATATTCAGAGCACTAAATGAGAAAAATACGCAGCCAAGAATGCTATATCCAGCTAGGCTGTCATTGAAAATAGAAGGGGACATAAAAAGCTTCCAGGACAAACAAAAACTAAAGGAATTTGCAAACACGAAACCAGCCCTACAAGAAATATTGAAAGGGGTCCTCTAAGCAGAGAGCCTAAAAGCAACATAGACCAGAAAGGAACACAGACAATATACAGTAACAGTCACCTTACAGGCAATACAATGGCACTAAATTCATATTTTTCAATAGTTACCCTGAATGTAAATGGGCTAAATGCCCCAATCAAAAGACACAGGATATCAGATTGGATAAAAAGACAAGACCCATTGATATGCTGTTTGCAAGAGACTCATTTTAGACCCAAAGACACCCCCAGATTGAAAGTGAAGGGGGTGGAGGGGTGCCTGGGTGGCTCACTCATTAAGCGTCTGCCTTCGGCTCAGATCATGATCCCAGGGTCCTGGGATCGAGCCCTGCATCGGGCTCCCTGCTCCGCGGGAAGCCTGCTTCTCCCTCTCCCACTCCCCTTGCTTGTGTTCCCTCTCTCACTGTGTTTCTCTCTGTCAAATAAATAAAAATCTTTAAAAAAAAAAAAAAAAAGAAAGTGAAGGGGTGGAAAACCATTTACCAGGCTAATGGACACCAAAAGAAAGCTGGGGTGGCAATCCTTATAGCAGACAAATTAGATTTTAAACCAAAGACTATAATAAGAGACGAGGAAGGACACTATATCCTACTTAAAGGGTCTATCCAACAAGAAGATCTAACAATTGTAAATATCTATGCCCCTAACATGGGAGCAGCCAATTACATAAGGCAATTAATAACAAAAGCAAAGAAACACATCGACAACAATACAATAATAGTGGGGGACTTTAACACCCCCCCTGACGGAAATGGACAGATCATCTAAGCAATAGATCAACAAGGAAATAAAGACTTTAAATGACACACTGGACCAAATGGACTTCACAGGTATATTCAGAACATTCCATCCCAAAGCAACAGAATACACATTCTTCTCTAGTGCCCATGGAACATTCTCCAGAATAGATCACATCCTAGGTCACAAATCAGGTCTCAACTGGTACCAAAAGATTGGGATCATTCCCTGCATATATGAAACTAGAACTCAATCACAAGAGGAAAGTCAGGAAGAACTCAAATACACGGAGGCTAAAGAGCATCCTACTAAAGAACGAATGGGTCAACCAGGAAATTAAAGAATTAAAAAAATTCATGGAAACCAATGAAAATGAAAACACAACTGTTCAAAATATTTGGGATACAGCAAAGGCAGTCCTAAGAGGAAAGTATATCGCCCTACAAGCCTTTCTCAAGAAACAAGAAAGGTCTCAAATACACAACCTAACCCTACACCTAAAGGAGCTGGAAAGAGAACAGCAAATAAAGCCTAAACCCAGAAGGAGAAGAGAAATAATAAAGATCAGAGCAGAAATCAATGAAATAGAAACCAAAAGAACAGTAGAACAGATTAATGAAAAAAGGAGCTGGTTCTTTGAAAGAATTAACAAGATTGATAAACCCCTGGCCAGACTTACCAAAAAGAAAAGAGAAATGACCCAAAACAACAAAATCATGAATGAAAGAGGAGAGATCAAAACCAACACCAAAGAAATACAAACAATTATAAGAACATATTATGGGCAACTCTATGCCAGCAAATTAGATAACCTGGAAGAAATGGATGCATTCCTAGAGATGTATCAACTACCAAAACTGAATCAGGAAGAAATAGAAAACCTGAACAAACCTATAACCACTAAGGAAATTGAAGCAGTAATCAGAAATCTCCCAACAAACAAAAGCCCAGGGCCAGACGGCTTCCCAGGGGAATTCTACCAAACATTTAAAGAAGAATTAATACCTATTCTTCTGAAACTGTTCCAAAAAATAGAAATGGAAGGAAAACTTCCAAACTCATTTTATGAGGCCACCATTACCTTGATCCCCAAACCAGACAAAGACCCCATCAAAAAGGAGAATTACAGACCAATATCCTTAATGAACACGGATGCAAAAATTCTCACCAAAATACTAGGCAGTAGGATCCAACAGTACATTAAAAGGATTATTCACCATGACCGGGTGGGATTTATCCCTGGGCTGCAAGGTTGGTTCAACATCCGCAAATCAATCAATGTGATACAGTACATTAACAAAAGAAAGAACAAGAATCATATGATCCTCTCAATAGATGCAGAAAAAGCATTTGACAAAGTACAGCATCCTTTCTTGATCAAAACTCTTCAGAGTATAGGGATAGAGGGTATATACCTCAATATCATAAAAGCCATCTATGAAAAACCTACAGCGAATATCATTCTCAATGGGGAAAAACTGAGAGCTTTCCCCCTAAGGTCAGGAACACGGCAGGGATGTCCACTATCACCACTGCTATTCAACATAGTATTAGAAGTCCTAGCCACAGCACTCAGACAACAAAAAGAAATAAAAGGCATCCAAATTGGCAAGAAGAAGTCAAACTCTCACTCTTTGCAGATGATATGATACTTTATGTGGAAAACCCAAAAGACTCCACCCCAAAACTGCTAGAACTCATGCAGGAATTCAGTAAAGTGGCAGGATATAAAATCAATGCACAGAAATCAGTGGCATTCCTATACACCAACAGCAAGACAGAAGAAAGAGAAATTAAGGAGTCGATCCCATTTACAATTGCACCCAAAACCATAAGATACCTAGGACTAAATCTAACCAAAGAGGCAAAGGATCTGTCCTCAGAAAACTATAAAATACTCATGAAAGAAATTGAGGAAGACACAAAGAAATGGAAAAACGTTCCATGCTCATGGATTGGAAGAACAAATATTGTGAAGATGTCAATGCTACCTAGAGCAATCTACACATTCAATGCAATCCCCATCAAAATACCATCCACTTTTTTCAAAGAAATGGAACAAATCATCCTAAAATTTGTATGGAACCAGAAAAGACCCCGAATAGCCAGAGGAATGTTGAAAAAGAAAAGCAAAGCTGGTGGCATCACAATTCCCGACTTCAAGCTCTATTACAAAGCTGTCATCATCAAGACAGTATGGTACTGGCACAAAAACAGACACATAGATCAATGGAACAGAATAGAGAGTCCAGAAATGGACCCTCAGTTCTATGGTCAACTAATCTTCGAGAAAGCAGCAAAGAATGTCCAATGGAAAAAAGACAGTCTCTTCAACAAATGGTGTTGGGAAAATTGGACAGCCACATGCAGAAGAATGAAACTGGACCATTTCCTTACACCACACACAAAAATAGACTCCAAATAGTTGAAAGACCTAAATGTGAGACAGGAGTCCATCAACATCCTAAAGGAGAACACAGGCAGCAACCTCTTTGACCTCAGCCGCAGCAACTTCTTCCTAGAAACATTGTCAAAGGCAAGGGAAGCAAGGGCAAAAACGAACTACTGGGACTTCATCAAGATAAAAAGCTTTTGCACAGCTAAAGAAACAGTCAATAAAACCAAAAGACAACCGACAGAATGGGAGAAGATATTTGCAAATGACATATCAGATAAAGGGCTAGTATCCAAAATCTATAAAGAACTTATCAAACTCAACACCCAAAGAACAAATGATCCAATCAAGAAATGGGCAGAAGACATGAACAGACATTTTTCCAAAGAAAACATCCAAATGGCCAACAGACACATGAAAAAGTGCTCAACATCGCTCGGCATTAGGGAAATCCAAATCAAAACCTCAATGAGATATCACCTCACACCAGTCAGAACGGCTAAAATTAGCAAGTCAGGAAATGACAGATGTTGGCAGGGATCCGGAGAAAGGGGAACCCTCCTACACTGTTGGTGGGAATGCAAGCTGGTGCAACCACTCTGGAAAACAGTATGGAGTTTCCTCAAAAAGTTGAAAATAGAGCTCCCATACGATCCAGCAATTGCACTACTGGGTATTTACCCCAAAGATACAATTGTAGGGATCCGAAAGGGGACATGCACCCCGATGTTTATAGCACCAATGTCCACAATAGCCAAACTGTGGAAAGAGCCAAGATGTCCATCAACAGATGAATGGATAAAGAAGATGTAGTATATATAAACAATGGAATATTATGCAGCCATCAAAAAGAATGAAATCTTGGCATTTGCAACAATGCCAATGGAACTGGAGGGTATTATGGTGAGCGAAATAAGTCAATCAGAGAAAGACATGTATCATATGATCTCACTGATATGAGGAATTCTTAATCTCAGGAAACAGACTGAGGGTTGCTGGAGTGGTGGGGGGTGGGAGGGATGTGGTGGCTGGGTGATAGACATTGGGGAGGGTATGTGCTATGGTGAGTGCTGTAAAGTGTGCAAGACTGTTGAATCAGAGATCTGTACCTCTGAATCAAGTAATACATTATATGTTAAAAAAAATAAAAAGAAGATAGCAGGAAGGGAAAAATGAACGGGGGGATATCGGAGGGTGAGACAAACCATGAGAGACTATGGACTCTGAAAAACAAACTGAGGGTTCTGGAGGGGAGGGGGGTGAGAGGATGGGTTGGCCTGGTGATGGGTATTGAAGAGGGCACGTTCTGCATGGAGCACTGGGTGTTATATGCAAACAATGAATCATGGAACACTACATCAAAAACTAATGATGTAATGTATGGTGATTAACATAACATAATAAAATAAAATTTTTTAAAAATTAAAGAATATCTATCGTGTTTAAAAAAATTATTAAATTATCACACTAATGATGACAAGAGTTTTCAAATGTGAATAACCAAATTTGTCCCATCAGAAGCATAGTTATGCCATGCTTTTCACTTTGACATAAGATCAGTAATAACTCAGTTTTATCAGTAAACTATCACATTTAGGAAATAGTTGCTTTATCACAGGAGAAATATTTTTAACTTCTGTCAGCCTTAGTTCAATTCGGGAGAGATGGATAATAGGCAAACAGCGGTAAAACATGGTTTCTCATGGTTTCTCATAATGAAAATAAATATTAATTTTACAGTAAACTTACTGGCAGTGTGTTAAATGCAATGTCCCAGAACTACAATTTCTATATTTCACTTATACAAATGTTAATACACATTCAATTGAGTATATTTTATTGAGGTACTTTATGTATTGTTTCAATTTTCTTAATAATTCTGTGAGGTTATCCTTTCTGTCTTAACTATGAGGCAGTAGGGTTTAAGGGAATTGTGTGACTTTGTCCAAGTTATACTCTGAAGTGAGTTGCTTTGGTGATTTTGAGAGGTCCACATTTCCTGCTTTCAGAGGTAGTGCTTATTTCATAGCCCTCCTGCAATGTGATGATTCTAAGGCAAACTTGAATACTGAGGTGTCTTCTACCAAGCCAAATAATGGTTAGGTTGGTTTTTATGAGTTGTTTTTATAGTATTAACAAGAAAGTTCAAGTAACAAGTGCTGATAATTAAAGTTTTATGTGGTTCTAGTTCAAAGAATAGTTCATAGAAATCCAATATTCATAGATTGCCTTTAACACTTCCTAAATTATTAAAATAAAGTTAGCAGGGAATCCCAGAAGGCCAAAGAGTTTAAGTGATATGTACATCCTTTTTTCTGAACTAGGTTTAGAAATTATACTCATGCATGAAAACTTAATGGTTATATATTTCTGAAAACATGAGAATTAAAAAGACAAGTGAACATCATAAGGAGGATGTAGAGGTTTTATAATTGTAGTCTTCAGGAAACAAGAATGACGTGTCGACTTGTTGGAACCGGCTGCAGGTCTCTTCCAGAGGGTGCATCACCGAGCATGAGCCTTCACTGTCATCTGGGGCTGAATAGTCCTGAAGTACATAAGCAGTGTTTGCCTAGTGAATTTTTTAATAAATATGGATTGATTTTCACCCAACATATTCTCAAAACCTACTTGAGTGGCTTGTAAGTCATGAAAGAATAAATGAAATTGAAACAAAACAAAATCCATGAAAAGGAAGGAGCATACATGTCAACTATGAGGACCACATATAATAATCATATAGCTTTCAATTTCCTAGCTTTCAGGAAAGGAGGAAAAATTTATGGGCATGTCAATATCCAAAAGAGAACTCAGTAGTAAAATATACCCCAAATTGAACATTGCTCTTCATCCTTACCTTACTTTCATCTTGCAGCAGCCTCATGACTGAGTATTCACCTCAACAGATAATAATTAAGCACATGCTATTTGTCTCATCCCTTGAGCTAAGTGCTGGAAATATAGGAAACTTCAAGGCACCACAATAGCCTATTCTATAAGAAATTCACAAACAAGTTATCTCATAAATTAGATCATGTCCTTCCCCTGCTTGAAGTCCATTATGGAGTGTCCAAGAGTGAAATTAAACTCCTTGGCTTAGCATCCACATCCTTTATGACCTACCCTGAGAGTACCTTTTCAATCTCAACTCCTGCCAGCCTTCCTTACTAGATGTATGGAATTTCTCCCTCTATCCACATGTACTTTTTCTGACTGTATACCTTTACCTTTCACATCTATCCCTTTGCAAAAGTTATAATTTCTACTCGAGTCTAAGATATTCTCCGCTTCTTCTACCTACAAATTTTATTTATGATTAAGCACCATGTCAAATGTCACCTCTTCCCATGTAGACCTTCCTGAGTCTCCCAAGGAAAAGGTCTACCATCCCTCCTCCAATGTTCTCACAGCTCTTCACAGCATCGCCTTCCTGTCTATCTCCCCAACTCGACCATGAACTTTCTGAGAGCTTTACTGAGTATCTAGCATCCAGCACAGACTCTGGCCCCCATAGTAGTCCATCAATATTGCTTTGACAAATAAGTGAACAAAAAATGTACAGCAATTTTTGAAGTAAAATCTGTTTTCTTCATGCTAAGTTCTGCAAAAAATTGTCATTTGGGACTTTATATTGAGGCCATTCAGCACCCGAAAGTGTCATTGATGAGTTTTCCTAAAATGTAAGAATAATTTTCAAATACCTTAATCTTAGAAAATTCCTCTAAAATTTGAGAGAATAATTACAAAATCAAGAATGATAATCTGCTGAGGATGGAGATAATTAATTTCAAGCATGTGGCTTTTCAGATATATAATCAGATATAAGGACAGAATTTAGCACATATGCAGGAGGGGATAGATATCAAGGACCTTGACTTTCTCTCTCACATATGACTAGAGTTTTGATGATTCAAAGCCAAAGTCATTCTTTAAGCCGAGAGGCAATATGTTTTTAGTGCCTCTTGTTGCTTTTTTAAGGTGAATGTTTGGTGGCCAAACAGTTTAGACAATGCATTTTAAGAGTTAGAAACCTTAATCTGTGTCCTTTACCCCAAATACTTGCCTGGGGGAGTTACCTATAAATCCGCTGAACCTTTTCTGAAAAATCTGTATTAACATTAACTGGAATATTTAGATTCCCCAGGATGAATTTTATAAACACCTAAAAACAAGATTTTTATCAAGAAGCATCATCAGATTCACCCAAGGATGAATAATCCTTGATGAAGACCCCCTAGAGTTTTATAGCACAAAACTTTGAAAGGATGATTTGACCTGGATTTTTTTTTTCTTTCAAATCAAGCCAGTTTTCTCAGCCTTAGAAAACACATCCCAAGGACTATCTGTCTTTGAACTGCCTAGTATGCATGCCAGAAGAATTTAACTGCCAAATATTTCCACAGGTACCTAAAGAAATTGGCTCACTTTATAAAATTATTTCGTATTGACTACTGAGTTAAGTAAAATATGCAACAAAGGAAAAATTCAACTTTTGACAGAACATATATGTTTTATCTTGACAGAGTGAAATATCTAAATTTTTAAGCTTAGGATAATAAAATATCAGCAACCTGAAGAAGATATTTATGTTCTGACCTATTATGGCAAGAAGAGGCAAGTTAAATTCACCTAAACACAGTGTGGATCATTAAGAACTTACGTTGCAGCTTAAGGGGCTAAAATAGCTCAGATTTATGCCATAAGAAATTATGCTTTGGTCTGCTCTAAGAATATTCCTACCTATCTTTATGCTTGCAATAATTTTAATTCCTATGGTGTAGAAATATCACAGATCTACTTAAAGCTTATTAAATTTTAATTATAGTAGATTTTTTTCATTGTTTCAAAGACCGTTAATAGATCAATTAATGTTACTGTTTTCCTACTCGAGTTCTGCACAGGATGAAAGAAAACTGCCAACAGGGAAAATTTTGCCTGAAATTGATTTCCTCCTAATGTAAGACTTATATCTGCATTTTCTTCTTAGAAAAGTAGATATATAAATAGCAAAGGAGGATTTTGAAAGTTAACAAATTGTTAACATGGAAGGAATTAAAAGTCAATCTCTTGAAAAGATGAGGCTATGTCTGGTTCTGCCACTTTGAAACCTTTAGTCCCACCACTCATGCTTGTACCCCACCCCTGTCTCAGAGGGCCATTAACACAAATATAAAGTAATCATAGATATAGTAAGGTGAGCTAATGTCTACATAGTACTGTTGTAAACACTTAACACATATTAACTCACTTGATACTTGTGGCGACCCTGTTAAGTATTATATATTATCACCACTTTGCAGATGAGGAAACTGAGGCACAAGGCATACGTAATTTGCCCAAGTCCCAGAGCTAGTGTATGCAAGAGTCATTTTGACACTCTGACATTCTGACATCAGGGTTTTCATGGTCTCATGTGGGAGAGGTGTAACAAGGCAGGTGAAGGCCCTGTTGAACTTTTGCCTTCTTATCCTTTTGTCACTTCACACATGCACCTTGGAGACCTGGGTCTTTACATATGTCCTCACAATCTTCTTAACATTGACCAATGATGTTTATTGGAATTAATTCCTTAAAACTTATCAAAACTTCTTCCTTTCCAAAGTTTGGATATCTAAGAGCAGCACCCAGAAATCGAGGCCGGATCAAGGTCTACTCCTTTCCCAAAATGGCATATTCAATGAACAGGAATCCACCTTTCTCTGATGCATATTTTCATCTTTTTTTTTTTAAAGATTTTATTTATTTATTTGAGAGAGAGAATGAGAGACAGAGCATGAGAGGGAGGAGGGTCAGAGGGAGATGTGGGACTTGATCCCAGGACTGCAGGATCATGACCTGAGCTGAAGGCAGTCGCTTAATCAACTGAGCCATCCAGGCGCCCCTACTTTCATCTTTTTTGATGAGGAAGTTCTTGGAACCTTTTTCCTCCACTAAATCATAATCACATATCATATAGAATATGGGACTGCATTGCAGAAAAAAAACATGGACTTTTTTTTTTTTTTTTGGTGTTTAGGTATGATCCACAGGAATAATCTATTGCTATTCTTGAATATTTTCAGTTGGCATAACTTATTTCATTATTTAACAGCCCAAGATACCACAGGGTAAATGGGGTAGACATTTATTCCCCTGGTTCATTAATGTTGAGTATTGTTTAGAAACAAACAAACGTGTCACTATGCTACTCATTATTTTCTTAGAATAGGATATTCCATCATTTAGCTCCTTATCTATAATATAAGTTCTTAATGATCCACTACTGTTTTTAATTCTATCAATCATAGGATATTAATGACTGGGTTTTTCTAAATTTCCAACAATTAAATGAATAAATAAAAAGTTAAAATCTGGAATTTAATCTAGAATTTAAGGGAGGGTAGGTTAGGTTTTGTTTTTAAGATTGCCCCAAAATAATGTGAAATAGTTCTTCTTGAGCAACTCAAATAAAAAGAAATTCTGCCAATGTCAATCTATTATTTTAGCAAACTTAATAAGCAAATTGGAGCTCTGCACAGTTAACGTAATCAATGTTATGCAATCAATAATGAAAACAGCCAAAAACACTGACAAAATCTTGCCATGGCCAATTTAGTCCCATCATCTTGACACAATCACATTGGTTTTCTAATAGTTTTCTTTCTGATGGATGCTCTAAGAATGTAAAATAATCCATTTAAAGTTCTGCAATAAAAATTCACCTCACTCTGCCTTTGACTTAAAAATATTTATGCCTTGTCCACTAGCTCACTCCTAGGAAGACTCACTTCCTGAAACATAACAAACTGGGGCTAATCAATATAATAAACTTAACATCACAGCCCCTTATTATATACACAGTGAAGATATTCAAACAACCATTGTTATTTAATTGACACAGTTCAATTTTGCCATATCTATGTAATTCCTTTTCTGAGAAATGCACATATGTAAATGTGTGATTAAACTTTTTAAAATCAGACATTGATTAACAAGGAAAGATAAAATCATTTTCATACAAATTCTAAGCCTGTCTTTAAATTTAACAAACGCATGAATACTAGCTTAAATGCAGCTTCATATTTATATTATGGATATTTTGTTGAACCTAGGGTAAATGTAAATTTGTTGTTGCTGGGACTTATCAAAGAGCAAATAAGTAATTACAATGAAGCAGGAAAATTCTGGTGCCTCAAAATAAAATTTTGCAAATGTTCTATTAGATGGAAGAGATCTAGAGTATTTATTTTAATTATTTTACATGAATTTAAGCTATTTGGTATACTTAATTCAAAATTATTCAACTATTAGAATTATGTAATATGGGTATCAAATATACTACTTAAAATTACAAATAAGTTCAACACTGAAAAAAATGTAATTTTTGGATTGATTTTTATTACTTGAAACTTTAATGGTTGCCATTTATAATTTTTGAAAGAAATCTCCATCATAGGGTCTGCTTCCCTGGGTCACCTGACTGGCTCAGTCCATTGAGCATCTGGCTCTTAGTTTCAGCTCAGGTCATGATACCTGAGTTCCTGAGATGGAGCCCAATATTGGGCTCAAGCTCAGTGGGGAGTTTGCTTCTCTCCTCCTTCTGTCCTCCTCCCCACTGCCCACATGTTCGCGCTCTCTCTCTAAAATAAAAAGAAATAAATCTTTAAAAGAAAATAAAGAATCTGCTTCCCAGGCAACCCAACCTGTGAGAGGTAGGTATTAAGACCATTTTAAAAAATCATAAAATTAAGGTACTTTTCCAATTCTGTACTACATAATATGTTTTTATACATAGCAATCTGGGGCTTAAAATAATAATATTATTAATTATTAATTATTATATATTATATTATTATATTATTATAAGTATTAATTATAATATTATTAATCATAGAAATAATATAAGAACAGTCCAAATAATAAGATTAACATGCTCAGAATAGTAATATGTTAAAAACACTAGATAATTACTGTAAACCCTCTTCCTAAGGAAACTCAAGTCTACTGCATGAACTGATGGCTGAATTTAAAGCCAACAAAGCCATTTTCTTGTTGTTGACCCACAAGAATTAAGAAAAAATAGTCTAATTGGTGAGATGATGATAGATATTTAAACTGAAAAGTATGCTGGGTTGAAACTGGAGTTGACCTCCATTAAGTAGAGAAGGTGGATAAAAACCAAAGAGCAGAGGATTGCAGGAGGAGATACTAAGTCTGCAGTCCAGGGTCTTTTCCTACCAGGGTCTTTTTCCTCCAGGGTCTCAAGGGCCACCCTTATTTCCTCTACCTTATGCTTCACTACTCATCTTTTCCTGGGTTTTAGTAGATCTTTACTAAGTTCTATTTTACTTGAGCTGGTATGAGTAGGTTTCTCTTTTTGATGACCAACCGTGATCTGAAAAAGATAAATTACAAAATGAAATTTACTGATAATGCTGTGAGGCCAAATATGAATGATAATTTAAATTATTATGCCAAAATATATGTGGAATTGAGTTTTTATCTTAAAGTGATAGACAACTTAATTCCAAATTGTGTAAATTGTACAATTATCAAAGGATTTGATAACTTCCAACATTCTGTCCTCGTCTATGTTCTCCAGAGATTCAGCTTTGAATATAATTTTACATTATGGCTAATGTATCTTCTCATGCAAAACTTCAAAGGAAACTATTGGATGTGGTTATTTATATTTATCTTCATCCACTGTAAACTTGAAAAAATTATAAATATTAGATTTTTGTGTCAACTTATTTTAATTATAATTACATAAAAAGAAAACTCATGCACAGTATTTGTATATAGGATGTTCTGGGGAGAAAAGAATATGATTGTAACTAACAAATTTATTTGTTTTCATCTTATTCAATTTATTTTCATCATAGCAAATTATTTCACTCCATGTGAACTTTCTCTGTCACCTCATTTTTAAGCTAGCTTTGTCTAAAAGCAGCATATTACCTGTTGACTTACTAACATTGAACCACAACAGATGTTACCCTGCACAACTTTGCTGCAGTAGAGCAAAATGACTGTATTTACTGGTATTTTCTTAAGTCCACAAAGGCCTTATCAAAGAGCCCTCCATTATGAGTTAAGCAGATATTCAAACTGTAAGAAATAGCAGATTTTCTAATATGTTCAGTAGCTTGGATTTGTTCATCTTATTAACATATCACTAGTTATAGTTATATAGCAAAAGTAGAGCTCTAAAGATGGGAGACTTGTACATTTTGATTAGAGAGGAGAGCCTAGAGACCTATGAAACTGTCTGAGGCCAAAGGGATTTTGCAAGTGGTACCAGGAGCTCATGCAAAAATCATACATTTAAGTATAAAGAGAACCACAAAAAAGACAAACATGAGCTGAAGAATGTGAGCAGATTATTCTGACTTGACTCCTAAAAATGAAGCCAGGAGACTAAAGTTGTGCAAAAGCCTCACTCCTGGATTGATGCAGTGCATTCAATTGCACAGGCATGGCTTGGCAACCATGAGTCCAAGTGCGTGTTAAAAACAAAAACAAAATCAGGCTCAAGTTGGCTCAAACACAGCATGTTTTACAAGCATGAGAAGTTGATCAGTGGTTTTCTAGTTAGCCATGGAAATTTTCCACTCCACTGAATTAGTATATGCAAAAGCCAAGAGGTGTATAAAATATGCACAACCTCAGAGTGGCAGTGAGTCTCTGCTTGGAAAGCAGATTTGTTGAGGGGAGTTTTGGGGAAAATAAGTTAGGTATATATACAATCATTAGATTGTAAATAGCCTTACCTTACATGCTTATTTTTACTTCATATTAAAGGTTATTGGATGCCATTGAAAGTTTTTAAATGGGATAGTGGAGTATGATCAGTTTTCCAATATAGAGGATTCATTAAACTAGGAAAAGTTTCGAGGATAGGAGATCAGTTGTGAGCCTGGTGTAACAAATGAGTAAAAATTGAAGAGGATATGAATGATGGAATAATACTTAAGAAAGAAAAGGATGTAGAAAGAAAAAAAGGTAGAGTAAATGCAACTTGGTGATACTAATCTGGGTATTTGGGGTGAGAGAAGCTGTATGTATCAGTAGATTAGAGCAGAATCCACTTGATTTCAAAAATTGTCCCCAGAACTTATTAGCTTTGTGACCTTGGTCAAGGCATTTTTCCCCCTGGACTTCAGTTTCCTTATCTGTAAAATTTTGTAATAATAATTTAGTAACTACCTTATAGTGATGAGAGGATAAATCAAGTCAAAATATATAAATCACTTAGAACAATACATAAATTAATAAATGTCAGCAATAGCTATTTTTATTTAATATAGTGATGCCCTGCTTGGAAGACAGAAAGAAAAATGGCCACAAATAAAAATAGAGAATACAAGTGTCTTAAAAAGAAAGAAAAAAGTGAATGTGTATTTGATTCACCTCCAACCATACCCAGACTCTAGGTAAACACATTTCCCAGCGCCCTTGTCTGTAGGTATGTTATTATCACTCTTGTTCAAGCAGGCTTAAAATCTTACAATTGTTTTGATTCATCTTTCTTCTTAACCTTTGTCAAGACACTTACTAAGATTTGTTATTTCTGAAAACAAACAAACAAACAACTCTCATTGGTCAATCCTTTACACTGGTACTTCCAAACCTCAGTCCAAACCGTCATCATAACGTGGTAGGTTAATGTTACAGTTCCAAGCTGGTCTGCCTGTTGATCACACCTGCTCATTAAGAGATTTAACATCCAGGTCCTTTTACTGTCATCCTTCTGCCCAAACTTTTCAGCATAATCTATTCCTTCTTTCCTTCCTATATTTTTCTTCATTTTTGCCTATGAATCCTTTCCCTGATCCTTTTGTTCACCCTACTCTTGCCAATGGGTTTTTTGTTGCCTTGCAATCACACTTCTGAGTGATGCAATCACCATCCTGCTTCTGGGTTCATGTTTTTTTCATTTGCCTGGAATACATTCTGTAACTCCTCAACCATACAAAATATCCAAATTCTATCTATTCTTCTATGGTAAGATCATCAACTCAATTTAGAAGTGTGGAAGAATTGTTAGGTATTTTGAATAAAGAAAGCTGCTATCTAAACTGGCTCCAACAAGATTAGAGTCAGAATCCCTTTTGACTATATAAGGCCTTCACAGAATTTGCAAAGCAATCATAGGCCCCTGGGAAAAATTTTGTGTTCACTGTAGACCACATGCAAGTGGAATAACTTCTTACTGTGTTACCCTCTAAATAAATAATAAGACTTGAGGGTAGAGATTCTCTTTGGGTCTGTTACTACCGTCAGT
The DNA here is from genome assembly GCF_004348235.1 of Phoca vitulina. Taxonomy (NCBI): domain Eukaryota; kingdom Metazoa; phylum Chordata; class Mammalia; order Carnivora; family Phocidae; genus Phoca; species Phoca vitulina. The sequence continues at coordinate 23,627,206 of NW_022589714.1, forward strand.
GCAGTGTTTGGCAAATACTAGTAGTACTTTAATATATATTTGATTGAACTAGGATTTGAGGCACCTCTCAGAATTTAGTGGAAATGGGCAATGAATGATAAAGTTACAGTTATTGAGCATAATGAAATAGTCCACCTCGATAATTCATTATTTCTATAGCATGTTATAAATTCTTTAGAATATGCAATAAACAGAAGATTTCTAAATTATGTGGACAACTTTAAACTTATAAAATAGAAAATCCAATCCAAGACAACAATCTAGACTTGGGAACTAAGAATTTGAAACTAATAACCATATAGCATAACTTTAAAAGGAAATGATTAGCAGCCACAAATACCTAAATATGTGTTTCGCTTTATGAAAGCTTATAATTATAGCATTGAACATTATAATTCCCCTGAAAATGGGGAAAAAAAGGAACAATGGGTATCCAAAATGATTTTTAAATGATTGCTCAAATAATGACAAAAGAAAATATACAATAGGTAGCAAAATAGGAGGGAGAAAAAAACAACTCACCTAAGGAGAGGGATCTGTATAGAATTAGCATCAGCATATATAATAGTATGAGGCAACTACAATAGAAGATATAAAATCACTTTTATAGAAAGACATACTTTATGTCATCATTGGACTGAGGGAAAGGAAATTAAATTGGAGCCGTTGTGCCTTAAAATAAAGAGGGCACATATTGAATGGAGCACTGGGTGTTATACGCAAACAATGAATCATGGAACACTGCATCAGAAACTAATGATGTAATGTATGGTGATTAACATAACATAATAAAAGAAAATTTAAAAAAAATTAACCACTTGCAGATAAATGAATAAAGGGCAAGGGAAGCATGGTAACTTGTTGAAATTTTATAATGAAAACTCTAATTTTTAATTCAAAACAGATAATTCCCTTACTACCACTTTTTCAATATTAAAAAAATAAATTTTTTTACTAAATTTTCAGTATTTATAAATATCTCATGCTGTCAGTTCTACAGAGCAAAGAAAGGAATGCGAAAGCCACCATAGCAGACATCGAGTTTGTCCAATTTTCCACTGGCTTTTCTTTTCTAATGGTAGGATTCATTTAAGAGTTTTTGTGACCTGGAATGCCCTTTAGTTTACATTTTAATCTATCCAAATTATTTATATTTGTTAAAGCCTAATTCAACACCCAATTTTCCTGCTACTGAAGCACATGTGGTTCTAAGTTACTGTCATCTTCCAAGCCCACATTGAGATTCTCACTTAGGATGTCACTTTAGGATATGTGATTACAAAGCACATGTAGAAGAAACTAGCATAGAGCTGGAACCTAAGAAAGGAGCTGAGATGTCTGTCCTGGTGCTCCTGGCTTCATGGAAATTACATTTCCACCTGCGTATGTCTAGACCACACCAGAGTGAAAAGGATTCCAAAGGAATCTGCTGTTCACCATGTCAGCATTAAAAGGATATAAAACCTTGTTCAGCTATTGAGAGAAGTAAGCTGGCTACTCCTGCTATCTTACATGTGACAATGATTTTTGAGCATGCCACATAAATCACATCAGGATCAACCAGTTTTAGAGTAGTAACAGAATAATCAACACTGGTGTCTTAGAAATTGACATATTTACCTAAGTTATCAAGAGTTCCTGCATACATTAACCATATTTGATGCTTATAACTCTCCTGTAAGGAAACCATTCATTTGTTAGGTTGGCAAGCAGGCCCAGAGGAGACAAAGAATACAACATTCGTGAGATAAAGGATGAAATTGGGATGTGAGGCCACATGTTCCAATTTTTTTAAAGATTTTATTGGTTTATTTGAGTGAGAAAATGCGCGTGCAAGAGAGAGCACAAGAGAAGAGAGAAAGCATGAGAGAGAGCACAAGTAGGGGGAGCAGCAAAGGGAGAGGGAGAAGCAGGCTCCCCACTGAGCAGGGAACCAGCTGCAGGACTCGATCCCAGGACCCTGGAGATCATGACCTGAGCCGAAGGCAGACACTTAACTATTCTAGTCCACTAATATTTTCTAAGTCTTCTTCCAATGCCTCTTTAATTTGCTTGCATTATGACATTACCAGACAGGAGAGTAAGTTCTCTCCATTTTATTATTATATGCTCAGTCCTTAGAATTATGCTGAAAGCAGAACATGCACTTACTGAAAAATTTAACTTGACCCGTATCAGTTTCCCCATTTTGTTCTATGTCAGCCATATACCAACTGTACTGATTCATTTTACTTTCTCTATATCACTCCTCCATGTCTATCATCACTCTACCTACCAGATGAAATCCCATTCTTCCTGTAAGCCTGCACCCCAGCTGTGAGTCTTTCAAGTAACTCCCTAGGTAGAGTGAAATGTTCTTCCACACATATGTGGCAACTTCATATTCTTCCAGATAATATTTAAGAAATTTAAGAATAAGTCCTTGTCTCTGTTAATGATTAAATTTTTAGGTCTTTAAGCAGTGTAGCAATAGAATTCATTACACCAATCAGGACACTCTTGTTCAAGACAAATACTGAATAGAAAGGAACATAGGACAGGCATGAACTGGGGATTCAGTTTCCCCCATCTGTAAGCAAAGGGGCACATTTTTATCTTTGTGTTCCAAGTGCCCAGCACGGTTTCAGACACATTGTGTGGTTTTTAGAAATGGCTATGAAAAGATGTTTGAACAATCATATAGGGGTATTTAACAACTCTCCTAGAAGAAATCATTAGGAGTTAGAAAATGAACAAATGGGTTTTAGGCATTGGTCCTACTATTTACTGTATTTATGAAGTTTCACAATGCATCTTTCACATCCTGTATTTTCTCATCTCCGATATAAGGATATCACACTCTGTGTGTAATTAATTGATGTATCAATTAAAAAAGCCCAACTCTGAGTTATATGTACCATAAAACAAGTAATACAATAATGCTAGTATTCATCAGATATCAAAGTTAGCATCTTGCTTCTCTTCCTCTGGCTGCAGTATTCTTACCTATAAAATAAAGGTGGTGTGTATTCCAGCTCTGTGCTTTTCACCTCTTGGCATTAAATGGGTTAATATACGCGAAGTTCTTAGAACAGAAATTAGCATGTGTCATATAAGTGTATATTTAATAATTGAGAATTAATACTTAACTTTTGGTTTACTTTTATAAGAAATCTGCAGAACAATCACCTTCTGTCAACGTCTAGTGCGTTGGGGTCCCTGGGTAAGGGTCGCGAAATCACCAGGACACAGGGGATGCAGAGCAAAGGCAGCACTTGCAACTGCATACTGCCGTTTATTTCTTGACATCTTATATACTCTTTACAATCAAAATATATTGTTACTGATTGACAATGTAAGCATTAAGATATCCCGATACTTCTTTACGCAAGAAAGGACAAAAACAAATCAACTCCGGTTGCACCGGAATAATTACATATCTTAAGTAAATCTCATTCTCTGATCAGCTTTTGTGCAAAGGTACTTCATGACCCATTCCCCGAAACTACATAGAGATAGAATCAAATCCTATGCAGGAATGCTGGGATCAGACAACACCCCGCATATACATTTGAAGCAGGATGTTATCTGATCATTACACTCCCGCACACGGAGCCATTCTCTCTGGTGAGCGTCACAAGGAACAATTTATTAGAAACATCAGGAGCCATTTCTCAGCTGACCGGATGCCTGAGGCATAGGCACACAACAAGGCGAGGGAGACTTTTCCCCCTCTCAGACCTGGGCGTTCCCGACCTTACCCTGCGTGCGCCACAGCACACAAACAATCACGGCCACAGAGGGCTCACATGCCTATGTTGGCCTCAACCTTCATATTGTACCTTATTAGAGTTTAAGAATATAAGCTCTTGTTATAAATTCTGCCTTTGGAACACTAGATATGCTATCTCAGGCAACAAGCTCTCTCTTTAAGCTCTCTCTGTCTTGGTTGTTTTTCATCTGTAAAGAGGATAATGTTATCTACCTGATGAGGTCGTCTACAAATATTAAATTGGACATTAAATGTGAAGTTAGTCAAAAAAGTATTTAGAGCAGTACTGGCACACAGAAGTCTCAATAAATACTTGCTATTAGCTATTAGTTGCATAGAAGTTTAAATAAAAAGGAAAATCATTTTCATATTATCCTATAGGATCATTAATAATATCTGAAAATTTAAAAATACCTAGTAGGATTGAGGTTTGTTTTATACTCAGGGAAATGATCATTGCAATAAATCTAATTTCTATTAGGTAAATATATATTTTAGATAATTGTGTTTTATTTTGTTGCTTTTCATTTTAAGAAAACAAAGCTATATATACGTGCATAATCCTTTTTCTGAAACTAAATTGCACTGTGGCTGTAGTTGTTTCTAAACAACAGTATAAATCCCATAAAAAGCATCTTCACATTGGATGATATTCTGAACAGCACCTGTTATCCACCTCACCCCCTCACTCTAAACATCAGTTAATTTTCATCATTTCAACCTAATAAATAATTAGCTCAATGCAGAGAAAACTATTATGTTTCTATAGACCAAATAAAAATGTTTAATTTAAAATGTTTTATCGGTTTGGTATTTGTTTTGTTGATATAGTTTTAAAGTATCCTTTGTTAAAATAACTCCACCATATATTATGCTGAATTAAAACAAAAAATGTATAGGTTTGTATATAATCAGAAATGATGTTCCTTATAAAATTTTTGCAGAACATTTGTACTCTTCCAAGCACTGTCCATTTTACTGTGATTTTAACATTAATGCTAATCTCAGTTCCCAATGTTTTAGTCATTAATATTCTGAAAAAAAAACTAAGGATTATTGTTGCTTTTTCAATATTTATAAATCTTTCATCTGTCTAGTGATTTCATTTCTAGTAATACTACACACTTTTTTGCATTGTGTTGAATTTTAAAAAGACTTTGTATTAATATTCCTTATAATCTTTTGACTTGAAGCATTCATGTCTTGATTTGAATGCTGGAAAGATATACATACCACACAGCAAAGGGTTCTGTCATCATCAATCACAAAGCAGTTAAAAGTTTAAATATTTGGAGTCAGATTTATAGGAATTTGCCTTTGTTATCTATGAGAAAAGTCACTTTCAGTATGTATTATAAAATATTGATTTGTGTGGTAAAATTAGGCAGTTAGATATTACTGTCTATTGGTAAATCACCAGGATATTTTTCACAGGTATTTAGTCTGAAAAAAAAAATCACTTTGCAGGTATTTTCCTTGGGGAAAACTTAAAGCACACGGTACCATGCTTGGTACGTAGTAGGCACTCAATGTATATTAACTTTGGACTGTTCCTCTTCAATTTTAGCATATGTGCTGCCAAAGCAAACACAGGACTATTCCTCCCCAGTTTTAGTGTATCATGTTGTTATATATGGCATTAGTCTTCTGCCCCTCCTACAGCTTCCTCCTCCTTCTCTTTTTCTTGCTCCTGTCCGTCTCCTTCTCTTTCTAAGTAATTCCCCAGAAATATGAAAGAGTCAAATGTAATTCCTAGGTACACTTAATGCTCTGTTTTGCCCCAGCCAGCATGGATAGGCAAATACACTAAAGAAAGGAATCTCTCTTTGGCTGTCCTCTATCTTCTAGCATCAAGTGTCTTCAAATTCCTTTTCTAATGCCTCATATGTGGATTCTCTGCATTGCTCTTGAGCTTGTTATGTATGACTTTTTAATTGCTGTACCATTGCTCCCTTGGTTTCTGTGATACTGTGTACTTCAGCCCACTTATCTTGGCCAGCCTCCCTGAACTATAATTTAGCTGGGACCCCAGATTCCTACTTTCATAAGAAGGAAGGGTAATTATTGTTCACTTCTTAATTCATAATTTCAGTTCATGCTAGAGAGGGACAGAGATTTTTAATATGAATAAACATTCTAATAATTAACAAAATTCTGAGAACTAAATTAGTTCTGACATTAATAGCTTTGCTGGAAGACTGCCTTCCCTGACTGTGCCAAAGTGTGCTAGAGTTGCTGTCATTATGTTATTCATCAGTGAGGCTTCTTCATGAAGCATGTGTGCTCCAAAGATTAATCATGAATCCATAAAGGAAACAACCTTTCTAAGGAGATGTACAATATGTAACCAGTGGTATATAAAAATATTTAAGGTTAGAAGCCAAATCCTGAAAATTCTAACGAGGAAATAAATGGCTCATCTTATGCCTTATTACTTAATGAGTTTTTTAAGAACGACACCAGAATATTAATTAAATGATAGTTAGTAGTCTATTAATCTAAGATGATAGAAGAAACATTGCATTAACAAATACCTAAAACAAAAATAAGAAGTTATTAGATTTTATATTAAAATTTTTATAGTAGATTTTTATATTTTCAATATGTTAGCAAACATTTTTCTATTTTGGGTAAATTATAAACGGATTTATTTACATCTTGGAAAAACTATACATATTTATGTGTACAGTGTACATACCCATGTACATAGGAAAAAAGCTCAATTACCTAACCACGAGACACCAGTGTTTTGCAAATTTGAATTTGAAAACCTTTAACCATAGTTGAAATCCATTTAACAAAAAGTATCATAAAGTCAGATTTTATATTTCCATGGTCCATAGACAATAATATATTATAAATTTCAGTAAAAACTGTGAATATGTTTTCTTATATTGCATATTCTCTAATCTCTTTCTGTGGAAATCTCTTCATAAGCAAGTAATATGGGAACACTGAAAATTCAAAAACAGAAATCTGGGTTCTTCACAGTTCGTTTGTTTTTCTATAAAACAATTTTTCTATCATTACTCCTTTCCAATTAAAATGTTCAAAGCATTACCATAACATCATGAAAAATGTGCTCTACTATGCTAAAAAACAAATTAAAGCATCAGATAATATAGGATAATAATAGCAAATAATTACTGAGAGTTTACTTTGTGCCAGGACCATGCAAATCACTTTATAAGTATTATCTCATTGCTTCTCCCAACCACACTTTGGTTTTTATCCTCCAATTACAAAGAAGCACAGAAAGGATAAATATCTGAAACATGATACCAAAACCTGCATAGTTTTCAGGGGCACAATGGTAAAGGATTGCAGTTCTAGTATGCTCTCTCTTTGTTTCTTTTACTAAGTTGACTTTTTGCCAAAAGATGTTTAGGCAGATGGTTTGGTTTACCTTTAGTTTGTTTACAGGTGTTTGGACTCCTGACAGCAGTGTGCTGTATTGCAGACAGGGTCCTTATTTACCGGAAGCTTCTATTTAATCCAGGTGGTCCTTATCAGAAATGCGCTATTCATGACAAAATATAAGTTTTGTAATTTTATATTACTTTTTAGTTTATGCTAAGTATTAAATATACTAAATATATTTATTCCTCCCCATAAAAAAAGATTATTTTTGTTTTTATAAAAGAAAGATTATAATAAATAAGACTAAAGGATTCTCATATAATTGTGCATCATGAAACAAGGAACGTATTAAGTGTTTTCACTTCGATTCTAACAAATAAACATGTGCATTCTATGACTTAATATAGTTATAGCAAATGCAAATATGATCAAAAGGGGCCACCACTTTCTGGCAGTACAGTAGTTATTTTTAGAATCAATTCATGTGCACTCTATTTTACTTTTTTTTTTAAAGATTTTATTTATTTGACAGAGAGAGAGACATAGCGAGAGAGGGAACACAAGGAAGGGGAGTGGGAGAGGGAGAAGCAGGCTTCCTGCTGAGCAGGGAGCTTGATGTGGGGCTCGATCCCACGACCCTGGGACCATGACTTGAGCCAAAGGCAGTCGCTTAATGACTGAGCCACCCAGGTGCCCCTCTATTTTACTTTTATTATTCACATTATCAGTCTACCTTGTACTAAAGTTATTTATGGATGGGAGTTTTCTCAAATTTGGTTTGGGGATCATTTCTTAGCCAATTATCTATTTTCCAATTGCATATTGCATATAATAGTGAATTCATGTTTGTTTAATTACAACGATAGTCTGTTACAACAAAGTAACTTGGGTATCCTATGGTACAAATCACAGTAGAAGTGTGCCTATAAACATTTACTCCTCTTCTTGACTTTTTGAGCACTCTTCAGGTAAAAGGAGAGAACCCACCTGTTAGCATAGTTATATGATGGCAAAATCTGCCTGGATCCCGAAGACAAGTTTGGCCAAGCCAAGCAATGACATATGCTATTTGCTTGACTTTATGCCTTGGACATGAGACTTCACCAAATCATGGTGTTTGAAAGTTCCTCTGGAGAATAAACTAATATTTTGGATTATTATAAGAGATTATTTGAAAAAAAATGTGGGATCTAAAAATCTTCCATTCTATAGTAATATTTTGTTTTTTAGAAAAAGATCAAACTACTGTTTTTTATGTATTTATAACCAAAATGAATCGACTATGACCAAGTTAATTTCATTTTTTCCATACCATTATGAACAATTATGTTTTGTACAAATAACTAGATTGAACATACAAATATCAAGGGCAATAAATGTGGAAAATCATATAAAGCCATCTGATAATTTGAGGTATTCGATTCAATTAGGAGCCAAGTGTGTAATAATAGATTTAGATTTTGCATAATTTATTCTAGGAAAACTGAGGTATGACTAAATTTCATGAGGCCTAGAACTACTTTGCTGTTTCTCTTGGTTTTGACTCTGAGCATTTACACATGATGGGTATTTGAAAGTATTTATTGATGTATATTAAAAACTCTTATAAAGATATAATTTCACAATTTAGTACACAGATATGTAAGTTTTTCAAATAATGTATATGCACATATTGATATGTTTTCTGGAAAGTACAAACAAGAATTATAAAACTGTAAAATTATTAATGGTAGTTCCCATTTAAAATATCTTTATGTTTTAAAAATAAGAAATGGGGGTGCCTGCGTGGCTCAGTTAGTTAAGCATCTGATTCTTGGCTTCTGCTCAGGTCATGTTCTAGGGGTCATGAGATCAAGCCCCATCTCTGGTTCCCCACTCAGCAGTGAGCCTGCTTCTTCTTTCTTCCTCTGCCCCTCCCCCCACTTGTGCATATGCTCTCTCTCAAATAAATAAATCAATCTTTAAAAAAATTTTTTTAAATAAGAAATGAATAAGATAAGGGTTAATAGCAGTGTGTTCTCTTCCTTTAGTTCCAATACATTTATATTGGGACTTGACTAGAAAATATAAGTGATATTTTAATGTCCTTTTTAAAATTGATATTCATTAAAATATCCTATAATTCAACTGCTGTGGTTCTAAGGAAATCATTCAATTAGATTAGAAATGGTTGTAGTTTTCTATGGTATAATATTTCCCAAAGATTTTCTTTTATTCTCTTTTTATTTTCTCCAGTTCTAAATGATTTCAGACTAAAGATGAGTGGTTTATAGTAACACACATTCTGGAAGTAATAAACTGTTACATAAAGTGGCACCTCTACTATTCTCTTTAAAATTTTTCTTTAAAAATTTTATGTCTACTTCACATGAAAAAGGATTTGCAACTATACATCTCTTGATTGTTAGTGAATCTCTATAGATCGGTTTATATACAAATGTTAAATGATTTTTTAAATGATACAGAGTGTAGAAAATCTCAGCTTTGCATTACTTTTTAGTTGTACTGTATGGAGTATGAGGTCAGAGTAAGGGTGAGGAAGAAACTTTGAACCAAACGTTCTGAAATTCCTAACTAGAGTGATTATTCCAGCTATGCAATTTGTTATAGTGACCTGTATTCTCTAGTGTATTAACTGGAAAAAGATAAATTAGTGTAAATTGTAATAGAATAGTTGTAGACTTGATGTAAGAGAAAATTCTACCTCCCGGGAATTTGGTCATCTCCTTGCCCAGATATCTCTCTTGCAAGACTCCCAACATTCATTAAACCTGGCTGATTTATGTGAAGGCAGCTGAGAATTGAATTAGCCAACCCTTTAGGGTTCCTTGGAGACCCATGATTCTATATTATTCTAAGTTGACCTTTGGTTCATTCCAGAATTGATCATTTGGGGCACAGTTTTCCTTAGAAACAGATCCAGGGGCAGATCTAGTTGGAGTTCATATTTTTAGCACACAAACCATGTGCCTCCTGCTCTGGTAATATGTAAGCAATTAATGAAGTGTAATAATCGTGCCCAGACACCTCTGTGTATTTAGCAGTAAATATGTTCAATTAATAATTTTAAAACTAACAAAATGTTATCAATTTAAAAATCACATATTATTCAAAATATCTTGCAAAATTTTTGGAAATTAATGTGTCATAACCATTGACAAATTGACAAATAGTGTCAAGCAAGACAACCTGAGATACTATATTTCATATCTCTAATAATGGATACCTTTTAAAACTAAAATATTATAAAATTGTGATATGACCTTTCACAAAGCCACAGAAAGAACTGCATTCTCCCTTTACCTTGACCTAATTGAAACATGACTTTCCATATCACAAAGCAGTCTGTTTTAAGTTTTAATCTTTTTATTTCTAAAATTCCGAAACACTGTAACTATAGAATTTTAAAGACCTTACCTATGCTTAACCATGTTTGAATACAACAAGAAGTGATAGTAAAAGACAGCAAATTTTTAAACAGCTATCACTTCTTTAAAATCAGCATATAATTTCCTTTTATCTACTTTCTCTCAAGTTCTCCCCAAGTTTGCTATTACCTTCAAATATCAATCCTCAGTATTTATACAATTAGAATGCATGAATATAAATATGTGTTGACTGATGAATTAATGAATAGTAGGCATTGGCTGGCAATAGTCTGCTTCAGTAACAGACCCAATAAATTAATATATATTTGTCTTTGGATTCACTGTAAAAAGTTCAACCTGTCTGGGGTCTTTTATTTTGGAGAAATTTACTATTTCCCTCCTTGATCTAATATATAATGTGGTACATTTAGCAGCAAGCGATCTTGAGCCTCAGAACTGATCTTTCATAATCAATGAGAGGATTTTTTAAGTGAAATAATTATAGAAAACTATGAAATAGTCCCTAGATTTCTTTTACAACCTTGTAATCAGGACATTGAATAAATGTTAGGTTTGGAAAGACGAGCAACTCAGTAAGGCGGTGCTTTGTTATACCACCTCTGTTTGGGTCCATGAATAGTTATGTAATGTCTTCTGGTTGTCTATTGAGTATAAGTAAAATAAATAAGTATATAAATAAGTCATCAGTTCAATGTCATAGTGACTGATGCTAATAATTCTTGCTGTAGAAATGCTTCCTATGGGAATTTCCCCAACATCCCTACATGTTACATGTTTTTCAGCTGGGGAATTATCCTCAAAATAGTCAGGAACTAAGATGCTGTTGTTGTTTTTTTTAAGCTTGTGTCCCCTAGTGGTTGACTGAAAACCAATTCTTCTGTCACAGGCTACTCAAAGTATTCTATCTTTAACCATTTCCCTCTGTTCTTCCTCTCCTCCTTACAAGCCTACTCAGCTGAGTGGGTAGCAATTTAATTTGCTTCATAAGCTGGTCACTTACCATTTCTAACACAGTAGAAGTAGCATTTTCTTTCCTGGATCTCAATGCTTTTTTTTGTTTTTACTTTGTGGCCCAAACATTTGTTTTTCTTTCATATTCCTAAAATGGTAAGTTCTGAGTCTTCCAAAAGCATCCACTGTTCAAACAAATATTATTTCCCCACTTCACATTTTTGCTTGAAAATGTGTTTGAAAACACCCTGTGGGTTTTTCCCCATCAGAATAACATTTAACTCAGCCCTGGCCTTGATCTATATATACTTGTCCTGCCTGGCTCCCTCCTCTTTCCTCAGAAACTTAATTCCATAAATATCCTTGAAGATGCACTGTATTTCTACCTTCAATATCTTTGTAATTCACTTACTAGTTTGAGAGTTTTACAGCCCTTAATCCTGAGGCTAAATCTCATGAATTCTCTTTGGAACCTCTGTGCAGTTTGGAATTTAGGGCACTTGATCCAATACTGTCTACCTGGACCAAGCACTAACAATTTAAAACTAAACCCAAACTAGAGTGCCCACAGAAATAATTCACCGCATAGTTTAAGGTAGTAAATATTATGCTGCTCACCAATACCTAAAGCCCTGTCTGGAAACTTTCTTATATAATCATGTTTTGGCTCTAGCCATGAATATATAAGGAAAACCTAGTAGTTTAAGGTCAAGCCACAGCAGCCTGCTCCTAAGACCAACTAAACCAGCTGAAGCTTTGGAGTAGGCCCTTTGTTGAAACTCACAAGGCTGGGATTCCACTTCCTGATACTCATTAGCAGCATTTTGCTTAAAGTCTACAATGGCCGTTTTTTGGCTCTTGTATCCTTTGTTAAAATGCAGCCTTTGTAGAATCCCATAACCTTGCTGAATCAACATAGTCTGATTTTGCTTTTTAGGCCTGGGAACAGTCTCATTTGGCTGAGGCATTCATGGTCTGCATGCATGTATCTAGAGGTGATGACTTTTGCTTAATGAGGGTAAGGTTATCATGTCTTTCCTTTAAGGTCTAGGAAGATGGCACATCTGTGAACATGGACATGATAAACAGATACTACCCAATGTCTTAGTCTGTTAGAGCTGCTAAAACAAAATACCATAGACTGGGTTGTTTATAAACAACTAAAATTTACTTCTCAGTTGTGGAGGCTGAGAAGTACAAGATCAAGGCAATATCAGAATCAGGGGCTGGTGAGGACTTCCTTGCTTTGTGGATGTCTTCTCCTCCGTGTGACTTCCGTGTCAGAAAATGCTAGATAGCTCTCTGGCGTCACTTTCAAAAAGACATGAATCTCAATCATGAGGGTTCCACCCTCATGACACAATCACCTTCCAAAGGCCTCACCTCTGAATACCACCACATTGGGCATTAGGTTTCCACATGGGAATTCTGAGGGGACACAAGCATTCTATTTATAGCATCCAACATGATGGAAATCCCATGCAGTCGTCATTCAAGGTTTAGACACCTGCCCAAGTCACAATAGTAAAAAAAAAAAAAAAGTCGATTTTAAAACACTTCAAGGCTTAGATAACCTCTACCAGCCACCAAGAGCAAAATGATTTTTTTTCTACATGTTAAAATTTAATGCCCAGAGGCCCCAGGATGGTGGGTGGGGTGCGAGGTGAGGAACGAAGAGCGGTGAGAAGCGAAGAGTGGTCTCCTCTGCGGGGAGGCGGGTGTGAGGCTCAGTGAGGCTCAGTGACTCCCCGGGAGGGTCCGCACGCGCGGCCGCCTTTACGCAGGCCCCGCCCACAAGTTACGATGGCGGCCCCCGTGGTGGTGGGCCCGACTCCGGTAAACCCTGCGTGCCGGGGGACCCTCGCCCGCCCTGACCCCCTCCCAAATCTTAAATGCTCTGCTGAGGGGAGCCTGCTGAATTCCCTGCAGCCCCGGCCGGTCCGGGACGGTGAGGCGCTGGTGAGTGGTGGTGGGGGGCCGTCCTCATTTCTCACAGCCCGCGTGTCGGGGTGTGGGAGGCTGTACAGTCGGAGGGACCCGCGCAGAGCCTTGGAGTAAGACTGTGCCGGGCGGATTCCGAAACCCGGGGTCGTCTTGCGTCGCCAGGGGAGAGGGAGTGTTAGGAGTGTCGAAGTAAATTTCTAGGCCCAAGATAGAGCCAGTCCCGCCTGTGTGCCTTGTCAGCAAACTGAGCTTTTGTTCTCCTGTAAATGCTCCACTGGACCAAAAACGCGGTATATTCAGTCAGAAATGCCCCCCAAAGGCCAAGAGAATTCTGGGCTCCACACTTTTTCCCCTTGTTCCTTGATTTTGCTGAATAAGGTTAGGTAAGCAACCCCCAGCCAATTTTGCCATTTCTGGGTTGCTGTCTGTGAAGCTGGATCAAACTCACTCTTGGCCCAAATCCCTTGTGAAGGGTATTCCATTGCTGGTGAGGCACTGTAACTCCCCCAGTTCAGGGATTGTTTTCCCTTGAATAAAGGGACACCAGACTCATTAAAAATAATCAGTGACAAAAGCCATGGGCACTAGTATTCCAAAAGCTTCCACAAAATTTTAATCCCTGTCTATGTGTCTTGAACAATGCAATAGATGTTAGAGTTTGAGAAAAACATTCAAGAAACAGCACCTCCCTTCCTCATTTAAGTTAGAATTAAAATAAGCAATAGACAAGGAGTAAAACTTGCAAGATCAAAACATCACCTTAATACTAAGTAATCTAATACTAGAATGTACCTTGAATCTTTGGGCAAGTGAGTTATCAAGTGCCAGTCCGAGGAATCAAACAGACTTAACTAGCCTGGTACTGGTCACACTGGGCCAGGGCCTGCTTACCCACACAAAAGCAGAGCCTGCCCCTTCAAAACTATGGAGGAGCAGAGAAGAACCTTATGCCTAGGGGTCACCAGAGGGAAAGGGGAAGGAAAGGGAAGGACTCTACCTGCCTTGTTTCTCATTATAATCTCACAAATCAGATACATCCTCCCACCCTCCCTTGTGAGAAGTGAGAGACAGGCTAGAGAGAGGGAGGGAATTTAATTCTAAGGAAACTGCTTCTACATGAAAGAAACCACCAAGTTTGGGAAAGTGGCATTCTTTAGCACCCTAGCATTTCCCAGTTTTTTAATATTCTTGACCTTTTTTTCTCAGCCACATTTTTTTTTTAAGATTTTATTTATTTGAGAGAGAGCACACGTGTGTGTGTGGGGGGGGGGAGTAGAAGAAGAGGGACAGGGATAAGCAGGCCCCGGGGGCCGTGGGGGCTCTATTCCAGGACCCTGATATCATGACCTTAGCTGAAGGCTGATGCTTAACTGACTGAGCCACCCAGGCTCCTCCTCAGCCCCATTTTGATTATCCATAGTCTAAGTGTTTTACCTTTTTTTTTTTTTTTAGATTTTATTTATTTATATGAGAGAGAAAATGAGAGAGAGAGCACGAGAGGGAAAAGGGTCAGAGGGAGAAGCAGACCCCCCGCTGAGCAGGGAGCCCGATGTGGGACTCGATCCTGGGACTCCAGGATCATGACCCGAGCCGAGGGCAGTCACTTAACCAACTGAGCCACCCAGACACCCTGTTTTACCTTTTGAGGAGAGAACGTCAGGGAAGTTCTTCACTCGTGTCATTGAGCTTTGCACATACTTTTTGATAAAGTTATATTGGAATGTGGCTATGCCCATTCATTACATATTGTCTATGGCATTTTCACACTGCAATGGTGGAATTAGTTTGCAGCAGAGATTTTGTGGCCCACAAAGCCTCAAATATTTGCTGTTGGGCCCTTTACAGAAAGTGTGCCTGCCAACTCCTGTGCTAGCCAATAGGAAATATATCTTGTTCAAATTCAAGTAAGCTCTTGTGGCCAACATAGTATATCTTGGTAAGTGTGTCGACAGAATAATTCTGTGACTCCACTTGTTTAATGAGGAAGGGTGGCTTGATGCTGCCATTACTCTAAGTTTAATTTCTAGTTTGGAAGATATGAAGACACTATATTGAGGAATTCGGAAGACATTCATTAAGGAGGTGGCATATAAGCCAAAAATATAGTTAGGAATCAGCAGGTAGAATAGTTGTTAGTTTCTGGTTTGTAACAATTACTTTCCATCAGATATTAGCTCCTGCTAGATACAATTTGTAAACAAAAAGAATTTTCTTAAATTTTTGTGTTAAATACAATTTGTGCCTTTTTTATCTTATTAATAAGATAGTAATAGCAATACCAACAACCAAAGTAATAATTGTACATAACGTTGGTAAAATACTATTATATCATGCACAATTATAAATAATCTGAATTAATTTAAAAACATGTGAGACAGGTACCGTTATCTCCACTAAACAGGTGAGTAAACTGAGGTGCAAAGAAGTTAAGTATTTTGCCTAGAGTCATACAGGAAAAAATGGCAAAGCATAATTGAAAAAATGATTATCTGTCCTCTTAAAAATCAAATCCTCAGCTCACTTACATGCATATAGTAAAAGCATTTTGAAAGGAATCATATATGGTGATTAATACTAATTGAGAATAAACTGCCATATTCATAATGGACATTTCAGTCCCCAATATGTGTTTTCCATTGGTCATAAACAAAAATATCCGTCCCTCCTCCTTGTATGTTAGTTCCAGAATGGGCAAGCTAAGTCACCTTAGACCAGTGTGGTAGGAAAAGTGGCTTGCTAGTTTCTTCTAGAAAATAAGGGTTTTTTGTTTTGTTTTTTCCTCTGTTTCATTGGATAAGAGCTGGAAAATATCTCTCTGCTTCTGGCAGCCACTGAATGAATTAGCTTTAGGATAAACCTTGTGCTGTAGAAAGAGATAGCATGGGAGTGGGGCTGAAACAGCCAATCCTGAGCTCACTTTACCTCCTCTGTCCTTACTGTATAGGAACATATACATGAACTTATTTTTAAAATGCAGTTCAAGTTAGATTTTTTGGGGGTAAGGGTGTACTAACTGTTGAAAGTGTCTTAGCTTATAAAAAATAAAATTAGACTATAAGTCCTTGAGTGTAGGGACCACATATTAAGCTCTTTGACTAACTTATACTTAATATTTTGCACAATGTAAATGTCCTATAATTACTTAAGAGAGTTGAACTGATGTCCTTAAGATATAGTGGAATGAACACTGGGCATGAAAAGATCCAGGTTCTTATTTTGGCTTTGTATCTACCATCGAGAAATTCTTTGAGCAAATTAATTTAGGTCCCTTAGCCTGTTTCCTCTTTTGAAGATGAGTGATTTAAGTATATTTTCTTGACATTCTATGACATGAGATTGAGCTGAATCTATAATAATAATAATTTATAGTAATTTAATTTATAATTATTTTTATATTAATTTATAATAATTCCATAGTGATCTCTAAGAGAGATTTTCTTTATTTAAATCTCAGGTCCATTTATATATGTGTGTGTGTGTGTATATATATATATATATATATATATATATATTTTTTTTTTTTTTTTTTTTGCTCATACAAATAATGTGTAAAATTTGTACTGACACTTGAGTTTTTTGGTTGTTTGCATTCTGAGTGAAAAGAAAGTTGTAATGCATTATCAATAGCTTATTATAATAATTATGAAAACAAACATAATATTAAATATATTCAAAGCCAAAAAAATCAAATTTAAGGAAAAGTATTCCCCTGGAATATTGCACTTTTTAAAAATTATGTAAAGGATGATAGACATCAAGATTATTAGTGGAAATGTGGGATAGTCTGACTTTAATTTGAATCAAAACTTTAAAATAAAAGTCTTGTGAAAAGTCTAAAGGCAATAATCAGTGTAACCACAACACAACTTGAATGAATACATGTCTTTTGTTTAATCTGATGGCCAGCAAATTAAAATGTATGTTGTGGCTCATAGTTGAGGATTTATGCAACAGCAGTAGAATGAGTGCCAGACGAATTAACAAGTTGATTGTGTAAGCAACAAACCTCATTTTAGCTAAACTGAACTTGACAAATTGCATGACATTCTGCCTGCTAAATTTGAGATTTATAATGTTTACTGCTATTAACAATAATGAAACAGCAGAGAACTTCAATATCTGACATTTTAATCTGTGTATTTCACTTTTGTTCTTGCTAATCAATTCGTAATTTTAGAATATATTTTATATTTTGTTATCCTTTTAGCTACAAACTTTGATGTAGTCTTATCATCATTCATTGAACTAAAACATTGCATAAAGATTAAATGTTAACTTTGCTCTTTTCATTATTAAGGATTAGAATGACTGTGGAGGAAAAAAAATGGTTTTTGAGTACACGAAATTCCACAATTTAATTGTTTGCAAGTTGGAATGAAGTTTGACAATGCATCTTTTAAATCAGAAAAGCTATCCATTGGCTTATGGAGATTTGTTTAATGACAGATTTAAAGATAAAGAATTGATATTTACTGTAGTACCTCGTGGTGTGGTTATGAATGTTTAAAATCCATAGGAAATAATGTTCACAGATTTCATGAATGAAGTATCAGATATTTCTTTAAACTCAAATTAGTACTATATGAGTTATTAGTGGTGTTTAGCAGACATTGGAGAGGGTGAATGAAATAGCATTTTTATTTAGAGTTAGCATAATTACTGCTTATTTGGGGAAGCTTGCACATGATTTTGCAGTGTGCATTTGTGAGGCATGACAATGGATTCATGAGACTCATTTTCATACCATTCTGAATGCTCCCTTAGAAAGCTGCATTTCAAATTTACCAGTTTGGTGGCAGTATACTTGCTCTGTTTTAACTATGTTTTTCAAAATATTTTCAGAATTCTCACAGCTCTCATTAGTTAGTTCATTCTCTTTGTGCAGAAGTATGAAAATGCAAAAGATAAACCTTTGTTGTATTATACCCCTAAGATTTGGGTGTTGCTTGTTACTGAAGAGTAATCTAGCCTATCCTGATAGATTCAACATCCAAGGCAGAATTAGATATCTAATACAGTGTCAGTATGATTGTTTAAAAAGTTAGAAAGTAGTTTAGTTTACCTGACTTAAAATACCTTAAATTCCCTCTAACATGGGTTTGGTATTGTAGACTGAGACAAGGTTATACTTCCAAGAACAAAGCAAACAGCCTCAAATTTGAGGAAAGCTGGAATTTGAAGACAGCCAAGCATTTGTTCAGGGAATAATGCTTTGCCTGGTGTGACAGGACAGTGAATTGTCTAATGCAGGCAGCATTTACTGGTAGAAATTGGTGGGAGTTGGCGTTAATAGGCAATAATGTAAAGTAAATGCTAAAATAAGAAAATGACATTCTTTGAAAGGTCTTGAATGTCATGCTAACTAGTTTGGATTTCATTGGGTACATAATATCATGGAGTATGAAAGTGACATGATCAAAACTGTTTTAGGGCGGTAATTCTGCAATAGGGAGAAGAATGCTGGAATAGACTTGGGTCTTGAGGTCAGGTTAGGACTTACTACAGTAGTCTAGACAAGAGCTAATGAGAGCTATAATAGTATTATTAGAAGAATATAAAGAACTATGATGCTAATCTCTTAATTATTAATTCAAAATACTTTCTACTATACATTACCTAAAGTTTAATATTTCTCTGTATTGATTTATTGTTTTGATTATTTTGATAGTATGAGAAAAATATTAAAAATTATGATTTTAATAATGTATGACATTGAATAAACTTACAGGAATACCTTATCTGGTACAATTACATATTCTTTACCCATGTCCCCTTGAACTAGTTTACATATAAAAAGAGCAAAATACATACTCTTCTATTGTTATAAAACCTTGAAAAATAGACTCTTTCTATGATACTACCTTGATTACTTTTGTGTCCTTATAAATTCATAAGAAAATAACTTTTTAAATTAATATAAAATCAATTACTATCATTATATTATAGAAGGTTTTTATGTAAGAGTTAAACTTAGAGAACATACTTATGCTGTCAAAGTCCTATTTTCCTCTACTTAAATTGGGATTACAACAGCTCTTACTTAATATGATTATTATGGAGATTAAATAAAATAACCCTTATAAAACATTTCACATATTATCTGACACAGAGTAAGCTACATAAATATGAGTAATATTATTTAACCAGTCATCAAATAGAACTGACAAATGGATCATTTAGTATTATTATACAAACTAGTAATAATATATTTTTTTTACAGAGCTTTTGAATATAGAGAGAAATTTAAAAACTTGAGAAATTAAAAATTTCTTAAATCATTTTATTTTCATCCATTCAACTAATTTTATTAAACATCTATTATGTACGTTGCTCAAGGTCTTGAACTAAAATGAAACAAGCTCAGTTCTGGCCATAAAATTTTACATTCAAATGGAGAGAGAGCTATTTTAAAAAGTCAGTATTATTCAAAATTAATATATTAATAGAAGCATATAGAAGGGATAATAAGAATATAATAAGACAACTTAAATGCCCTTTTGAATCCATGGTACAGTTTTATAGGGAAATTCAGTATTTGTGTTGAGATGACAAAAAAAAATCAATTTGCTAAGAATACAATTGTTAGAAAACATTCTTCGGAAAAAAAGAGGGTGAAAGCAGGCACAAAGAAGCATGCATATACTAACTACATGTAGTGGTTTTGCTGAAGTGTAACTGAGAACAGTGGTCAAATAACGAGGATAGAAATGAGAGGTCTGTTTTATGAATAACAAAAGTGAGATTGAAAAACTATGACTTCTTTGACCCATTCAGTCAGTATATAAGAGAGCACTGGTTTGAATACATATCGTTTCTGAAACCTTTCTTCTATTCTGCATTGCTCTGATTTTCAAAGGCTTTTTTTCAAGCCATGTATTATCAAACATGGAACACATGTTTCCTTTTGAAGCAGTATTTTGATACAGTAGTAAGTTTCTTCACTGGCCCACTGGCTCTGTTGTAATGTTTCTGAAATACTTAACGAATAATAGCAGGATTTGCTACTGTTTATAGTGAAAAACATTTATGAACTGAAAGCAGAAGCATCCAAGATACAACAATGAATAAAAGGGGTAAGGAAATTAGCAATGGAACATGTGGGAAGGAATGGAAGGCAAATTTCAGTTACACTGGTAGATCAGTTATCAGACAGCCTGAGTCAGGGACCAAACCATTTACAGACTACAGGCACAAAACATATGAATTTGAAGTGATTATATCAAAACTTTCCTTCCAGTTATAAAATTCTATGATATTAAGACTCTAAAATGACAATTTGTGGTATTGGGGTGGTGTTTCAAATAAAATATGAGTTATGTCCCTGTTCTAAAGTAGCTTGTTCTCCAGAAGGTTAGATAGGACATATGTACTGTCATAAAAAACTAAGGATGCAAGTGCAGCATTAAGTAATACTTAGGAGGTAAGAGGAGGAGGAAACCACTTTTAATTGGAGAACCAAAAACAAATCCACAGTGGAGGATGTGATAAGTAGAGCCCTTGAAGAAGGAAGTACTGTTTTCATTGGAAAACCATGAGAGCTGGTCTGAGGGATTTGGTGAGCCATTGATAGAGGACTCTTGAATAAAGGGCAGGGCATAGGGCACCTGGGTGGTTCAATTGGTTAAGCCTTAGGCTCAGGTCATGATCCCTGGGTCCTGGGATCCAGCCTTGCATCCTCTGGCTCTCTGCTCAGCGGGGAGCCTGCTTCTCCCTCTTCCTCTGCCCC